>NW_019268609.1:273412-415283 GCF_002738365.1 Cucurbita moschata | reverse complement strand
CTCCCCCCCCCCCCCCCCCCCCCCCCCGTAGGATCATAGAGTCTATACGCCTTGCTCCCGGGTTCGTAGCTGATGAAAACGACTTTCAGCCCCTTGGGATCGAGCTTGGCAAGGTGTGGACGTGCTATCTTCATGTATGCGACGCAGCCGAACACTCGGAGATGATGTACCGCTGGCTTTTTGTTGTACCAGGCCTCGTGTAGCGTCTTCCCGTCGAGGCTTCGCATTGGTGAACGATTGAGGAGGTAGATTGCCATCATTACTGCCTCTCTCCAAAATCTCTCAAGCATCCCGGCCGTCATCAGCAATGACCTCACTGTCCCAATGATGGTTTGATTTTGGCGCTCCACCACTCCATTCTGTTGGGGGGAGTAGGACGCCGTTAAGTGTCGTTGTATGTCGAACTCGTCGCAGTACTTACCGAAACTTGTAGAGGTGAATTCTCTACTTCTGGCAATTGAGAGGAAAATGTCGACGAGTAAAAATCGACCGAAGGAAATCTTCTTCGAAGAAAAAGAATAACGAAAAACAAAGGAGAGAGAATATATTTGCTTAAGACCTGATGATTTTTATTTGATTCAGTTTAACGTATTTAAAAAAACAAACCTATCCATTTTTCAAAAGTAAAAAATAACTAACGAAATCTAAGGACTCCTCCACGATGGAGACGTCGGCACTTGGCGGCAGCATGGACGAGTGCGTGACCCTGTCTGGGATGGACCCGACGACGTGTGTATTTCGTGCATTGGTGCATTTTTAGTTTTTCTTCTACCTTAATCTTGGGCCCTATGCCTTATTAGCACGACATTCTAACCAATTGAGCTAATCAACTTGACTTTGACAAACTTGGCTCCTCCACAATGATATACCACCGATAGATAAAAGAAAATTGTTGGAAGAAGAAAAAACAGAAAGCGCAAGAAAATAGCGAAGTGAACAAAAGCTTTGGGTTTTGTTATTACTGAAGAACACGGTGATTTGTTTCTCATTATATTGACATATTCAAATAATAATTCTACCCTAAAAATGGCCCAAGTGGTCAACTAAACCTCGCCCACTATCCATTCGACGTCTATGTCAAATGGTCAAAAGAAAAGATTCAACTAACTAATTTGAGTTAAAACGTGAAAAAACTAAAAAAAGAAAACCGCATGCTTTTATCTAACATCTCATAGCTATCGTGCCTCTCTAGTTGACGACTAAGCATTAGCCTCTTAATTGTTACAACTATTTTCATAACCACTTGTAATGATTCCAACATTAAAGGAGTTGTGAGATCTTGTGCAGGTTGAAGCACCATTGGTGGTGGGGATGGCACCGCTTCATCAGGTCGATTTATCAATCCCTCACGAACAGGACTTCTTCTACCCCTAGTAGGGGGTCTTCTTTATACCCTCTTCCTTGACCTCTAGGTATCATAATCTATATGCAACACATAATGAACTAAGTTTATGACATTCCACTTGCATATATTACATACCCCTTTTCTTAACATGCAAACATATCAAACCTAACATGCCAACTTTGTATTATCATAATCATACGAACATAGTTGGCATAACATACCCAACTTTACATTATCATAATCATGCAAACATATAAAACATAACATGTCAAACTTTACATTATCATAATTGACCAACAATATGCATCATTTAACAAAACATGTTATTATAAAAATTAAAAAAAAAAAAAAAACATACCTGACGTGACAGTATGTCTACTGAAGGGCCATATAAGTACGGATGTAGGCCGCTCTACAAAACTTAAAACCTAGGGCTTTGATGCCTATTGTAATGCCTCTAATGTTTTTGCCTAAATTAGAGGCGTCACTACATTCATGTCTTTAATAGCATAGGCATAAATGTAAATAAAAGCATTCCAAATGAAGCCATGAACTTAGTTGTGGAGAAATTAGCAGATAGAGGAAGCCAAGTGAGAATGGGAGGATGACAAGAGGGAGAAATACCCATAGATATTTCTATATGTAGGTACTTTCAAGGAGGAAAGTCTTTTTTAAGGGGGTATAATGTAATCGTTGATATTTTGAAAAAAAAACAAATCAAACCTCGCCAAAAATCGCGATATTTTCGGCGAGGCATTATTCTCGTAGCAGTTAACCACCCCACGATCTTCTTAAGCCTCCCACCTTCATGCCTCCATCACCATCTCATTTTCCATTCCATCTTTGCAAGTCTCAGGTTGATGTCAGAGCGGTTAATAGGGACGGCTGTAAATTCGTTGGCATTATTTTTTTTTTTTTAAAGAAAAAAAGATTTCGATCAATCTCTAATTCTAATCTTCCTCCCCAATCAGATATTATTGTGTCGGTATAGATCGAAATTCCGTTATGGTCAAATTCTGACCAGTAATAGATACCGAGGCTTTGCAATATCTGACTGATCACAATTCTGTATAGTCCATTTACCATAAAAGTTTCCAGGATCAATGATTGGAAAACTTCCTTTTCTCAATCTTGATTCGCAAAGAAATTCAAGAGTACACAGGGCTTCAAAGAGTGAAATAAGAGAATACATTTGGGGTATTACTTCACAGACGTTCTATGATCTGAGGTTTCGTAGAATATAGTGACATAAGCATGAAGGGTTTCCTTCGGTGTTGTGATACAAGTAGAGGTTGACGGAGTCTTGCTCATAGCTATCGAAAACTGACTGGAGAAGAAAAGAAGTAAGGTTGCTACGATTCAATATCTATCGGGTGAAGAAGAAGAAAAATTAGGTCAAGAGATCCGAAAAACATGAAGCCAATCCGTTACAGCCCACGACACGCATGCAACTCGTTTTAGCCAGCCCCAGTCACATGCATCCATGCCAAGGATTTGGATCAAATTTTAACAACTATTAAAAAAATAAATAACATAAGTTAATTAATAAATAAATAAACAAAAGATAATCGATCACATCTCTTCAATTACCTCTTGCAACTTCTTTCCTAACCTATGTCAACTAATCCCTTCTCAAACGGCATCCATTATTCTTGCAAAAAGAAACATAAAGAAAAAGCCTTCAGATTATGGAGATTTAGTTCCACGTCAAGTAAAGAAGTCATTCGAAGAGATTTTACATCTTCCTTTACTTTTATGATTTACTTTTATGATATTTACTTTTATGATTTACTTTTATGATATTAATTTTGTTGCAAGAAATTAAATGTCAAGAATTTTCTATAAGTTTTAAAAAATCACATAAAGATGTGTAGCCATTTAAAACAAAAAAAATAAAAGTAAAAAGTGGATTAAAATTGGCCAAACATTAACTTAAGAATATAATAAAATAAAATTTTAAAAAAAAAATCAAACCAAGAGAAAGAAAAGGAAAGATCTAGAAAGTATTAAATTGTTAGTCACATATAAACTTCCAAGACTCTTTCATGCAAAGGCTCTAATGTTCGAATCAAATCTAACACATGTTTAGAGAAATATTTTTACAAAAATTCAAACTTGAAGCTGATGTCATGAGATCACATAGGTTGACTTGAGTTTCAAAGGAAAAAATCGAACTTTCACTGGGGATAAATTGGTGACACCAACTTAAGCTAATCAAGTAAGTGATCTTACTGTATGTCTCGTGGCCCTTACATGCACCATATTATTTTATGTTATGCTTATGTGTTCTATGTATTGACATATGATGCTATGCTATGTATGCATGTGATATCCATTACACGATGTCAATAATGAAATGAAATGTTATGTATGTCATGTCATGTCTTGCCATGTAAAGTTATGTGATGGATTATGTGATGATTGTCATGTATACATAATACATAATACATATATGTAATATATCATGGATGAAAGGAGAGAGGGAATGATGTTAATGGTATGCTATATATATATATATATGAATGTAAATCATGGAACCTCATGCATGTATGTATGTCATGTGCATTGAGATACTTCTCGTTATATTATGTTAGTAAGGACGCGTACCTTCAATATTTATGTTTGTCATGATATCATGCAAGTCTTTCATTTTCTGTGTCGTCCAATGATATGTATCGCGTTGTGCCTGACCAAGTCAGGCCCAAAGGGTATGTTATATGAGCCTGCCTGGTGAGTCCATGTGCTCGTGCATGGGCCGTGTGTGGGGAAGTACCACACATCCAATCCTCTCAAAAACTGTAAAGAATCCAAGGCCATGTTACGGTTTTAAAAGATGGGTCTCAATTATGTTATGTGTGTGATTGCATTACTAACCCCAACAGTAGATGACTTACGGAGTATTTCTTAAAATACTCAAGCTACGTGCTATCTTATATTTTTTAGGTAAAGGTAAAGCTCTCCTACACGGATGACGGTGAATGCTGTAAAAGTCATGGAAGTTAAGATAGGGCAGTAGTATGCACCGTTTTACATTCAGTAGCTAATAGGTTATTTCTTTATATTTCATGCTAAAAAATTATGTTACTTCAAATTTCTTGTTAAATGTGTAAGTTATGGTTTCGTTTTAAAGCATTGAATGATCAATTTTTTCCTAAGTTATTTAAAACATGTATGTCCACCGATTTAGGACAGAAAACTAGGGGTATTGGTAACAATTACAAATTAGGTTGTATCACATGGATAAAGCACCCAATCTTACCCATGTATTAACCATTCTTAAATTTATTATTTGAACATGATTTCCTATATGTCTAACATGTTTTGTTTTTTATACCATGGATAATATTAAATATCAAATAAAATAATCAAAATTATTATTAAAGCATACGGTTCTAGATTACCCCTTTTGTTTTTCATATCTTAATATTAAATATCAAATAAAATAATCAAATTATTATTAAAATGAAATCATTAATTACCAGACTTTAGGACATAAATCTTAACCGTTACATACCTATCGTATCTAACTTTCAAAGGGGTGTTGGTTGAACCACTTAATGCAAAAACCACTTCCAAAATCATGGCCTAAGACCCATTTAACCTCCATTCACTTTGTCACTAACTATTACATTGTGCATCATAACACCTCTCTTAAGGTTTCACTTACTTCGATGGGCGAAACTCATGTGTCCATTACACTACCTATTCTAGTCAGGTCACAATCTATTCTCTTCCAAGTTGGTCGTGACACCTAACACGAGCAGTAAAAGACATGTCATCTTAAACGTAACAAAATTTTAATTAATAGATGACTATAAGGCCAAATATTTGGAACCTCATGCTCACATACAAATTTGAGTTTCCATGAACAATTAATCAAAAATGAATGGTAAGAGGTGAATAGTTTTATTTGCCAAATGTATGATTTTAAATTTAACGTTTGTGTCATTTTTCATTTGTTTTTTTTTTTTTTTTTACATTGCTTGTAAGATTCTCTTCCATCTCCATCACTTACTCACGTGGGTCCAATACCAAATCACGTGAAATGCATAAATATAAGATTTAAAGTAGCAAGTTGGTGGATCCAAAATGGTCCCAACAACTTTGACCAAACTAAACTTTAAAGCTACATCAGTAATTACCATGTTTATGTCTCTTATGCATAAATTTTAGTTTCATCATCCAACACCTTCCCTTATCGAGGCTCAACTCCTTTTCTTTTGGAGTCTTTTAATATGTCTTCGAAGTGGTTCGATTGCCCGACATTTAAAAATTTACCAATCTATTAGCACGACTAAGTTTAGTGCATGACTCTGATACTATGTTAGATGAACATCAATGATATAAACATGGTATGATATTGTTCGCTTTGAGCATAAGTTCTCATAGTTTTGCTTTGGGCTTCTCCAAAAAGCCTCATACGAATGGAGAGAGTATTCTTTTATTATAAACCTATGATCATTCCCTAAATTAGCCGATAGTGATGCTTTTATCATTCAACAATATATATAGCTATATACGAATTTTTCTGTGCAGTTACGAGAATTAAATCCCAATAAGCTCAAACCCACCCATGAAAGCACATAATTCCTTAAATTTGTCTCAATTTATTTTTATTTGCATTAAAAAAAATGTTAGCGAAACAAAATTCAATAGTTTGAAGATAGGAGTGTACATGGATCTAGGTTGGGTTAAAGGTTGGGTTAAGAGAATTTTTTGAACCAACCCAAAAAGTTGTCTTGATATAGCATATTAAGATGTTTGGTTCGGACGAACTCGAAATTATATCCAATAAACCCGAAACCCGAATCGAATTTATTCCGTTTCAGAAAAATTAACCGAACCTAACTCGAAAAGATAATCCAACTCAACTCAACCCAATCCAACCCCTATAATTCGGGTTGGGTTGGTTTGAGTTGTCCCGTTCAATATACACCCCTATTTGGAGATACTTATTTTTATTATTATTCTTTTGCAAAGGTATAATTTGAAGATTTTTTTTAGCTCAACATGTCGAGTAAGAACCCGAATCTCTATTCTTTTGATCAAAAGTATATATCTTGAACCCGAAAACTTGTGCCAAAAAGTAATTAAAAGAAAGAAACCTAAAAAAATCAAAAGTATTGAATTCGATTTCATATATTTTAGGAGCAAAAGGTAACAACAAAAAAAAATGTGGTTCAAAATTAAAGAACAAACACATAGAATAGAATAAAATAAAGTAAAATGTGAAAAACCCTTTAAAAGGAAGAAGAAAAACAATCAAAATTTAGGAGAAAATATAATGAGAATATACCCAAATTAAAAAAAAAAAAAAGATTAAGAAAAGGAAAATGTAAATGAATAATAACCAAAATTGAGTATAAATCTAAAGGCAAAATATGACCAAAAAATAAAATTAAAAAAAAGGAACAAATTAAAAGAATCCAAATTGTTCTTATTCTTCTTCCAATTGAATTGGAGTATCTCAGCTGTTGGAGATGCTTATTCCCCCGTAGGATAATACTATGGATTTCTCTCTCTATTTGGGCCAGGCCCATTAATAAATAATTTTTTTCCCTCTTTACCCTTGCACTAAAATCAAACTAGCTTAACTCGAAAAATTCAATGACTAAAAACCCGATCAACGGTTTGGATCGGGTTATGAACTTATTTGGGTTGGATTTACTTCGAATAAATGAAAATTGTATATAGGTTCTCTTAAAACTAGATTGATTAAACGGAATAAATTTGAATTTATTGTTAATTTTAAAATATACCTTTTATGCCGGATATAATTATATACTTATTTAATTAATTTATTCTTCAACTACTCTTTAAAATATTTTTTTTAACAAAGGTAATTTTTTAAAATATATATTGAAGTTGGTTTACAAATTTTTTTTAAATATATTAAAATAAGTAAAAATAAATAAAAATTTAAATAAATAACTCAAACCAACTCCATCCAATAAAATTATGGTTAGTTTTGGATTAGTTCTTCTTGAAAAATTTTAAGCTCAACAATTGGATTGGGTTTAAAAATGTCTCAACTTGTAAAGACACTTAGTTTGAAAAAAAGAAACTGACACCCTCCATCGCCCTCTCATTTCCATGTGAATTTTCGCGAGTGTTAGAGGGAGAACGACGAGCGCAAACCCATGGATTTTGAATCATCGGCGTACTGTGATATAAAACCCTTTTTAAGACTTTTAGAAAGGAAAAAGTAAGTATAAAAGACAAAAATGTCATTTTTCCAATTTTAAGAAACTTTCGAACTTTTAATTACTTAGAAAGAAGAAATTTCAAGGTGCTCAGATGTGGATCGCAGAGCGGCTCAGGTGTGGATCGCAACTATGGAAACGACCTTTGAATCAATGAGGTGTCCGGAGGACTACAAAGTAGTTTGTGCGACATATATGCTACAAAAGGATGCAGAAGTGTAGTGGGCAGATAATAAAAAGAATATCCACCTACGAGGAAAAATCATGATGTGGGATACATTTAAGGAAGCCTTCCTAAAATAGTACTACCCGAAGGAAACCCGCATCAAGAAACAGTAAGGATTCAACTACCTGACTCAAGGCGAACGCACGGTAGATCAGTATGACTAGGAATTTATGAGGTTAAAGAGGTTTGCACCGTCCCTAGTAGACACTAAGGAAAAGGAGGCGGAGAAATTTGTGTTGGGATTGAACCCGGAGACTCGCCGTATGGTGGAAGCATTCAACCCAAAATCCTACGGAGAGGCGTTGAGGAGGGCCAAAATTTTGGAGGAAACTCATGAAGAGAAAAACTCAGAGCCAACGGTCGCCGTAGGAAAGAAATGTCCCATTGAGCCTAGGCCGACAGAATTCCAACCGCCGCCCCCAGAGACCTCGATATCATGACAGGCGACCTGCCCCACCCTAGTAGTTCGAACCCCAGGACCGGAACGTGAAAAACCTCTATGTCGCAAATGTGAGAAACAAGATTGGGGCAAATACATGGCAGACTCCGGGGAATATTATAGGTGCAGTCATACAAGTTACACGGCCCAATTCTACACTTGAAGGGACGCAGGGAACCCAAGGGGACCCCCTAGAGGCCCAATTATTCGAGAACATGCCACGCAAGCCCGCACACCGACCCGGGCGTTTGCAACGACCAGTAAAGATGTGGGAACGTCTGGCACCATAGTGACATGTATGTTTTCTATGCTAGGACAATTTGCATTAACAATGTTTGATTCGGGCTCTACCTATTCAATTGTTTTCTTGCCTTTCGAGTCAAAACCCCTTATTGCATGTATTGTCAGTCAGTATTCAAGTAGAAGTAGATTTAGTGACTGAAAATAGAGTAAAATACGGATAAATAGTAATATCTAGACGAACCTTCCAAGTAGACCTGAAAGTAGTAGATATGATGGGTTTCGACTACATATTAGGAATGGACTGCTAGTTGAAAATTTTGCTACTATAGACTGCCATAAGAAAGGAGTAGTATTCACACCTCCAAACGGACTTACCTTTAAATTTAAAGGAACTTGCACAGGCACCACCAAAAAATAATATGGATGATAAAAGCCAGATGCCTGATACAAAAAGGGAGGTGGGTGATTCTAACCGCAGTAGACACAAAAGGAAAAGAGAAAACAATGGATACGGTACCATAGTAAATGAATTTTCAGATGTCTTTCTAGAGGACCTCCCAATCCCTCCTTCACGAGCGGTAGACTTCCCAAAAAATAATATCGATGATGAAAGCCAGACGCCTGCTACAACAAGGGGGGTGGGCGATTCTAACCTGTGCAATAGACACAAAAGGAAAACAGAAAACAATGGATACGGGACCCATAGTAAACGAATTGCCAGATGTCTTTCCGGAGGACCTCCTAGGAGTCCCTCCTTCACGAGCGGTAGACTTCGGAATAGAATTTGAACCAGGAACGAGACCCATTTCTAAAGCCCCACATTGCATGACCTCAGCAGAACTAAAAGAACTTAAACTATAACTATAATACTTGTTAGATAAAGGCTTCATTCGACCTAGTGAATCCCCTTGGGGTGCGCTAAGGTTGTTTGTTAAAAAGAAAGATGATTTGATGCATCTATACATTGACTATAGAGAACTAAATAAGAGAACGAAAAAGAACAAATAATTATTACCACGCATCGAGGACCTATTCAACCAACTTCGAGAAGTAACAGTACTTTCCAAAATAGATCTTTGATCAGGAGACCACCAAATTAAGATTAAAGACAAAAACATACTGAAAACCGTCTTTCGAACCAGATATGGCCACTACAAATTTGTAGTGATGTCATTTGGCCTCACCAACACTCCAGTGGTTTCATGGAATTAATGAATCGAGTATACAAGGAGTGCTTAGACACGTTTGTGTTCGTGTTCATTGATCATATCCTAATATACTAAAAAACGGACCAAGAACACCAAAAACACCTTCGAAAAGCCCTAACTATCTTAGGATACGTAGTGCCTAAAGATGTAATTTTAGTAGATTCCACTAAGATAGAAGTCGTCAAGAAATGGAAACGCCCAACTACGGTCACTGAGGTACGTAGTTTCTTGGGGTTGGCAAGTTACTACCGAAGGTTTGTCCAAAACTTCGCTATGATAGCCTCGCCTCTCACCCAATTGATCAAAAAAGGGCGTATCTTTTTCGTGGGACAATCCCTGTGAGGCCAATTTCCAAAATCTAAAACAAAGATGAGTGTTCGTCCCAGTGCTCACGGTCCAAGAAAGCTCTATGAGATACGTGATATATAGCAACACATACAAAAAAAGGCTAGGCTATGTATAGATGCAACATGGCAAGGTTGTTGCGTACCAATTAAAAGATTACAAGAAAAACTATCCTAAGTATGACCTAGAACTAGCACCAGTAGTGTTTGTTAGATAAATCCGGGTGTTGAAATCATTGCTATTTTTAGTTACTATTTTTTAGTTACTAGCTAAAAGCACCACAATTAAAGTTAGTGGGATCACACTGTAATGGCTGTTGACTCTAGCAATTCGGAGGAAAACGTCGACGAAAAAACTGGCCAAAGGAAAATTTCTTCGAAAAAAATCGCGAAAAGTAAAAGGAGAGAGGGAGAGATTTGCTGAAGACTCGATGTTTTATTTCTGATTCAGTTGAATTTTTTAAATAACAAACCTAATTACAAAAATAGAAAAAGGCCAGCCAAATTTACGCTCTTCCATGAGCGTGAATTCAAAATTTTACAAGGTCAAAACAGCTTAACTACATTTAAGAACCATAGCTTTTGTTTAATAATCTCCTCCTAAAAGTTGTGTTATATCTACCTTATTATTTGAACTCTGATCTTAGAGCATAGTTCTTCAAATTTTACCCGCGCCAAGGACTTGGTGAAAATGTCTCCAAGTTGTTCCTCTATTTGGATGAAATCAATCTTGACGAGCCCTCGATCTGCACATTCTCGAATGTAGTGGAATCTGATTTCTATGTGCTTGCTCCAGTCGTGCAAAACTGGATTTTTGATCAGGGAGATCGTAGCTTTGTTGTCCACGTATAGCATTGGTGGATCGCTTTCTCTCCTGATGAGTTCTTCCATTAGAAGCGGCGATGTATTCTGCTTCGCAGGAAGACAAAACAACTACCTTCTGTTTTGTTGATTACCAACAGATCGCGCCGCCTGAGAGAAAGTAGATCATTCCGCTGGTGCTCTTACGATCATCAACGTCACCGGCCATGTCACTATCACTGTAGCCGACCAACTTGAGTTTCTCTCCCTGCGCAGTATCTAACACCCCAGCCTCTGGTTCCGACTACATAGCCCAGGATGTGCTTGACAACCACTAGATGCTCCTCCCTAGGTTCTTCCATAAACCTGCTCACATATCCAACAAAATAAGCAAGATCAAGATGAGTGTTTACCAAATAGCGCAGACTTCCGACAATGCTGCGGTAATTGGTGGAGTCGATTGTCGTCGTAGTGTCGGCCTTCCTTAGTTGGAGCCGGGCCTCCATTGACGTCCTTGTAAGGTTACTGTCTGCTAGCCCAGCAGTATCCATGTCACTATCACCGTGGTCGTGCGTGTATATGCCATGCTTAGAGGCACAGCGCTTGAACTTCAGTGAGAGTAGGGTACTGTTGAGCTTCGCGTTCCAGGCTCGTGGTGCTTGTCGAAGTCCGTAGAGTGCCTATTGTAGGCGCAGTACCTTACCAGGGTTGTCGTTGTCTAGGAAGCCAAGTGGTTGTCGGACGTAGACGGTCTCCTTCAGCTCTCCGTTAAGGAAAGCGGACTTCACGTCCATATGGTGAACCTCCCAAGAGCAATGTGCCGCAATTGCCAGCAAAAGGTGAACAGATTCTAACCTTGCCACCGGTGCAAATACCTCTTCGAAGTCCACTCCTTGCTTCTGGACGTAGCCCTTCGCCACCAGACGGGTCTTGTGCTTCACAACTTCTCTATTTTCGTTTCGCTTTAGTTTGAAGACCCATTTGAGCCCTATGGCTCGGTGTCCCGGCAGCATATCCTCTAGACTCCACGTCCGGTTCTTGGTGATGGATGTCATCTCCTCCTGCATTGCCTTCAGCCAACACGGGTTCTTTTCTGCTTCGGTGAAGGTGCTCGGTTCATCTGCACTGGTGGCATGCAGTTCGGCCACTTCTTCGAGCCTGTGCGCTGCCAATCTAGGTGGTTAACCTCCTCCCACTTGGTCGTCCATCCTCCGATACTTGGCCACCAGATCATCATCGTGATCGGCATCCAGCGTCGAATCCGCAGTCCGTGGTGTTGCAAACTCCACTAGTTCAGGGGGTGCATCTGCTGGCGGCAGTGACGGTTCCTGATGCTGGGCTCCTCCTTCTTCCGGCTTGGTGACGAGGTACTCCACCGTGAATTGATTTGGGTTGTGGTCTGCCTCGATCACATCTTTCCACTGCCAGAAGATGCTTTCGTCGAAGATGACGTCGCGAGATACGTGAGCTCGCCCCCTACAGAATCATAGAGTCTGTACGCCTTTCTCCCGGGTTCATAGCCGATGAAGACGACCTTTAGCCCCCTAGGATCGAGCTTGATGCGTTACCTTCATGTATGCGACGCATTCGAACATGCGGAGATGATGTACAGCTGGCTCGAAACTTGCCGAGGTGAATTCTCCGCCTCAGTCTGTGCGCAGCATTCGCATATTCTTATCACATTCGGCCTCCGCTCGCACTCTAATGCGCTCAACCGCCTCACTTTTCACTTGCAGCAAGGTTAGCCACATGAAGCGGCTTTTGTCATCGACTAATAGGAGGAAGAGACTCTTACCGCCTGGGGTCGCCAGCTTGATGGGCCCGCAGATATCGCCGTGTACAAGCTCCAACGGCTCATCGGCGCACAGCTTGTTCACGTCTTTGATTGTCGGCAAACTGTGCACCATCTCCTCCGTTTAAGTGCCCGGTACCTTGCGAGCCACCTCCAAGATACCTCTTCGGTCTTGGCCGAGAGGCTAACGGGTTGCTCTATCTCTAACTCCAGGATGTAAAGACAGTTTGTCGTGCGCCGAACCTGCATGAGCAGCCGTCGTCTTGAGTAGCCCTTGCTCGATGAAAATAAAGCAGCCTGCCTCATCGAGCTGACCCAGGCTCACAAGGTTGCACTCGGGATGAAGTAGACCTCGGTCAGTTTGCAGTGCCCTTCAATCCCTGAGTCGGCCCCTGTGTCCAGAAATCCATGTCGGTGCTCGAGCTGCTCGTCCCCCCTCCTTACTAAGGAACAGAATTGTGCCCGCCATTCGATCTCGACGACGGAGCCGTCGCCGCATTTTACCGTCCCACGAATCCATGAGTCGAGCCCCGATCATATGGGTTGGGGCCCCTGGTGTTGAGAATCCATCGCTCGTACTGCTCGCGTCATCCCCTCTTGCAGCATCTCGGGGCACAGATCGTAAATATGGCGACGAACACCAGTCGATGCTCCTAGCATTAATACCTCGATCGTCTCTCCTTCCTCTGGCCCGAGACAGCGGTGCCATACGCCTGCCTGTAGGTTGACGCGCATCAAACAAGCCCTCCATTGTAGTTGGACCTTGTCAGCATCGAGTACTGAACGGTGGCGGTCGTCGTCTCCCTTATCCTGATTTCACTCGCTCAACGACAACGTGGAGGAGTAAGTGAGCGCGAGATAGAACCCACGCGATATGTGTGTTTTTGCGCTTTGCATTTTCTTCTACTCGAACTTGAGACCTGTGTTTTGTTAGGTCGACGCTCTAACCACTTGAGCTATTCAACTTGACTGTTGATAACATTGGTTCTTCCGAAATGATATATCATCGATGGCTTCAACCGTGCTCTGGCAATTCGGAGGAAAACATCGACGAAAAAACTGGCAGGATACTTTCTTCGAAGGAAAAAAATAGCGGAAAGTAAAAGGAGAGAAGGAGAAATTTGCTGAAGACTCCATGTTTTATTTCTGATTGAGTTGAATTCTTTAAATAACACACCTAATCACAAAAATAGAAAAAGTGGGCGAAAACTTAGCCCAAAGTTAGCAAAAAAAATGGCCGGCCAAATTTACGCTCTTTCATGAGCGTGAATTCAAAATTTTGAATTTTACGGGGTCAAAACAGCTTAACTACGTTTAAGACCATAGCTTTTATTTAATAATTGCTGCAATTCAGTTGCCATTTTCTTTTCTGTTACTTTGAGTATATTTTGTTATTTAAATATGTCAATCTAATGACAAATAGATATCGGTGGTGTTCAGCATACTCTCTCTCTCTGTTTTTCAGTTATTTTCTTCTTCCAAGATTTTTCTGCTTTTTTCTCTGTCAGCATTTCCTCCTCAATCAAAACAACAGTGTTCACATTAAAAATTTTGCGACATTACCTGTATGGCGAAAAGATCCAAATTAACACAAACCATAAAAGCCTAAAATACTTCTCCACCCACAAATAACTGAACATGAAAACGAAGGTGGTTAGAATTAGTGAAAGATTACGATATGACATCCAATACTACCCTGGAAAAGCAAACATAGTCGCAGACGCACTAAGTTGAAAACCGGTGCACTCGTCAGCCCTCATCACAAGAGAGCCACGAGCGCGAGCGAATTTCAAATAAGCTAATATTGCGGTAGTAACTGAGGAGGTGATAGCTCAAATAGCCCGACTTACAGTGCGACCCACACTCAGACAGAGGATTATAGACTCACAACGAGAGGATCCTAGCCTAAATCAAATTCTAGAGCAATCAATAGCAGGCCCAGTGAACAGCTTTTCAAAGTCATCAGATGATGGACTGTTATTTCAAGGACATTTATGTGTCCCAACTGTGGGTGAAATAAAGAACAAAATCCTAACTGAGGCACACAACTCACCCTTCTTGATACACCCAAGTGGTATGAAGATTTACCAAGATTTGAAACAACACTTCAGGTGGTGAAATATGAAAAAGGATATCGTGGAGTATGTGAGTAAATGTCTGGTGTGCCAACAAGTAAAAGCACCTAGGCAGAAAATGGTCGGACTGCTACAACCTTTAAGTATAATAGAGTGGAAGTGGGAGAATATTGCTATGGATTTCATAGTAGGCTTACTCAGAACATTAAAGGGTTACACATTAATTTGAGTAATTTTCAACCGACTAACAAAGTCGGCACACTTCCTACCGGGTAAGGCAACATATACAGTAGACAATTGCGCTCAACTGTATATGAAGGAAATCATGAGGTTGCATGGAGTCCCAGTATCAATAGTGTCAGATTGGGACCCACGTTTTATGTTGGGCTTTTGGCGTGGACTCCAAAAGGCATTGGGTACCAGACTCGACTTTAGTACTGCCTTTCATCCGCAGACTGATGGTCAAACGAAACCGCTTAACCAAATCCTAGAGGACATGCTTCGAGCGTGTTTTATAAATTTCATGGGAAGTTGGGACACCAAACTGCATTTAATGAAATTCTCGTACAACAAGTGTTTCCAAGCCACAATTGGGATGACACCGTTCAAAGCATTGTATGGAAAACGGTGTAGGTCTCTGTTGTGCTGGGACGAAGTAGGTGAACGAGAACTAATAGGACTCGAGTTAGTTCGCGTTACAAACGAGGCAATCCAAAAAATTAGAGCAAGGATGGGCACCACGCAAAGTAGACAAAAGAGCTTCGCCGACGTTAGGCGCAGGATCTTGCAGTTCGAAGAGGGGGACTTGGTATTTCTAAAAGTGGCTCCCATGAAAGGCATCCTAAGATTCAAACATAAGGGCAAGCTAAGCCCCCGCTTCATCAGACCCTTCAAAATCCTAGAACAAATAGGCTCAATATCATATAAGTTAGTCTTACCACCTTCACTCTCGAGCGTACACGACGTATTTCATGTGTCCATGTTGGTAAAGTACGTTATAGACCCTATGAACGTAATAGCTATTGGCCCCTCGAGATCGAGGAAGACTTAAGTTACCCAGAGAAACTGAATAAGTTACTAGCTCGGGAAATGAAAGCCTTACGTAATAGGGACATAGGTTTCCAAGTATTATGGTAGAATCATCAAACTAAGAAGCTATGTGGGAATGAGGAGAGGGAATAAAGGAAAAATACCTCGAATTAATCCAGGCGTTCGAGACTTTTGAGGACGAAAGTTCTTTTTAGGGGCAGATAATGTAACGAATCACATAAAAAAAAATTACAAAGGCATTTTTCGTGGTCTACAGCATGAAAACTTCAGCGAACGCTAGAGTTTTCATTCTCACACGACCCACGACCTAGCCTAACCTTTGGATCACCACGAGCATCAGAAGTCAGCCACCCTCAAAGGAACGTCATCACCTGCAAAAGAGAGAAACAAGAGAGAGAAATAAGAGAGAGAAAGAGGAGAGAAAGAGAGAAAATCGACGAACTCTGACGAGGTAAAAACCATACGAAACCGATGTCAAAATCTCCATTTTTTGCCACGAAAGGAATCACAGAGACTTATATGCACAGAAAAAAAGAGACAATTTTAGGTACCCCATACACGTCGTACACCCTCAGAGGAGGAGGATTAAGTCTCAGGTTTTTGGATCTCCTCAGATCTAGGAGTTTTCAACCCTTACGAGTCGAACAAACACGAGGAAAGGGAAGAGGGAGGGGAGATGTCTCGGAAATGAAAGAAAACGAAGGAAAAACAGATGCTAGAATGGCGTTATTGAGGAGAAAGAAAAGTTTCCGGAGTCTTTCTGGTTAAACGGGTGAAGAAGACAAGCACGATCGATCAACTTAGACCCACGACTAGAATGGAGTCCAACCCCTCTACAGCAACCAAACCCTTTGCAGCCCAACTCACGCGATTCTGCCTTCGGCCCAAAATACCCATGCCTCGACCCAACCCAATCCACGCCACGGCCTAACCCAATCAGTCTCGACCCGAAAATGAAAATCAAAACCAACTAGTGACCTAGTCTAATTTCTACCTGTAACGACCCAAAATTTTCTACTTAATTTAAGGTCACTACTGTATACATATTGTAAACATGAATGCAGAAATACTTCATTTAAACTTTCATAAAACATAACCTTCAGCTTAAAACATAGCCATGGACTTAATGTTTTGAAAACATTTGTAAAACGACACAACAAAAGACTAAATAAAATAAATAAACGTTTAAATTAAAAACATCTTATTCTAGCCTAAGATTAAGAAAATAAATGCAACTACCCTATGCATGTGCCATGGTCTCAAGTTGCGATGTCGTTGTCAACCGTACAGAAATGTCTTGCCTTAACATGAAGTAAAGGTAGCACGTGGCTTAAGTATTTTAAGAAATACTCAGTAAGTGACCCCACTATTGGGGTTAAATGCAAGAATATGCAAATGCAATAACGGGACCTATCAATCTATTTTTTCCTACGACACTATTCTAATTGGACATCTTGGATGTGTACCATATACTCTACACACAACTCATACATGCGAGTATGAGCTCACCAGACAGTTCACACTCCACTAGGCCCCCTTTTCTTATCGGGCGAGCCTTCTCTGGTAGCTCAACTTTTGTCGGACACCCATTAGAATTAGTAACCGTCACGGCAGCATTATGTAAAACATAACGATCATTGCCTACCTAATGGATGTACGCGTCCGTACCCTCGTGATGGAATAGGGGTATCCCCCAATGCCTAAGCACACATAATGCATGAGGTCCCAAAATTTTTCCATTTTCATTATCATTTAATACAACCCCGCTAGCGTTCTGTACATATCATATCGTTTTTCATATCATTTCACGTATCGTTCATCATTCATATCATATCGTTTCTCATTCTTCAATTCTCATATCATACATAATTCTAACGAGGTTATATTTCATGTCATTTATCGTGATTTCATGTCATTCATATCATGTTGTCTACACACAATTTAGGAGACATAACAGAACGTCCTATGCTTTTAACATAACATTTCATCATATACGTATTGTACCGTAATATATTGCATCACAATATTTCATATCATAAACATGTCAATTTTTCACATATCTCAGTACCATAACATATTTCATATCATTTTCATATCATATGACAACATATATATATCTGTCATTCACATTTCATATCATAATCATATCATATTGTAAACACTTTGTGGTCATATCGTTCCCTAATTTATCATAGCCTTAACGTTCTTATACCTATCACAGTCATGTCGTTACATGAACGTATCTTAGTCATATCATCATAGGAACATATCCTAACACTATCGTTCTATCAATCTATCACACCTATCCCTTTCTACCCATAACCTAACCATATTCTTTTATCCATCTCTCATATCCATAGCACTTCGGTATGTAACCTAACCTTAACGTTTCATGAACGTATATTACTCCTATCGTTACATTTCGTTTTATGCATCCTTCTCGTATCCTATCTCAAACACATCGTACCGTAATTATTATCATACAATTCACATATTATAACATATATATATATATAACATATCATAAGCATATCAATCCACAAACAATTCACACAAATCAGTATATACGACACGTGCATATAACATATCATAAGCATATCAATCCACAAACAATTCACACAAATCAGTATATACGACACGTGCAAAACTACGGGGCACGTGTCAACATCAAATATAATCATGTCGATAGTAAGGCCACTTACCTGATTAGCTTAGGCTGATGTCACCAATTTATCTTCAAAAAAAGTTCGATTTTGTCCCTTGTATCCAAGTCAACCTACATCAATTTCAATTTTAATTTTCTAAATTTTACAATGGTTCAGGACTTCATGGGAGCATTAGAGACTTTATGAGTAGTCTTGGAATATTGTATATATTTTTTTTTCTACTATCTTATTTTCTGTTCTTACCCGGACGAAATGACAAAATGTAATGGAGTTTTTTGCCCTTTAATATTTACAGTTTTATTTTTAAATTTTGTTCACTAAATCTTTCCTCAATCTTCCCTCGTCGTCTCTGTAATTATTTTTAAACAAATTTTCATTCTCTAAACATATATTACTTGTATTTATTTTCATTCGGTAAACAAATATTACTCGTCAATTTTGCTCATGGATTCTTACTTCCAAAATTTCTCTTTTTCTTTCTTTCCATATTTCCTTATTTTCTTACTTCCTAATTTCACTCTATTTCTTCTTTTATTTTATATTATTTTTAATCAATCGTTTAGCTACTATCTTATACATTCATAGAATTGTCAACTAAAATTTTATTGATTTTAACCTTATTTCCTATAACTTACTAACAAAAATTTAATTAAATCTAATTAATTGGATATGAGATAATTGTAAAATATTGGAGAAATGTAGGAAGATATGACTCACTTAACTTTTGGTAAAGATAAATATAAAGGAAAAGGAAATGTAGGTAGAGAAGAAAGTCTCGTAAATCTGCATCATCTTTGCTTTTGTTGAAAACTATTTTACTTTTTCTCAAATATGACATTTTTCTGTTTATTTTTGGACGATGATATTGTGTCATGAGTTGAGGAGAGAGAATGGGGTTGGGATGAGGGTCAGCTGAGAGAGGTGGTAAGTTTTATTTTATTTTATATTTTTTTTAGAGTAATCCTTACTAGTTATTTATGTATTAATTATTATTATTATTATTATTTTGACGTATACTTATTTTTATTTGTTTATTAATTTTTATTTTTATTTTTAATTTTTGGGCTATCACACTACAGCCCAATATCCTCGACCCACACATCAATCCAGCCCACCTACAGTCAGAATTCCTGCCGCCCAATGACGGGGTCCAGCCCAGAACCCATGACCGAACCCTGACCCGCTTGACAACCTGCGCCTCGACTCGGCTTCAACTTGCACATGCGGCAGCTTCTGGTTGCATCACGTGTCAGTGTCTGACGTAAAGTCCCCCTCGGCTCTGGCGACTTCAATGGCTCGGCTGTGACTTCTCGACTCGGGAACCCATTTTTGGCCCATTCTGCACCGTTTTGACACTCCCAGACCTGATTTCAACCTCGCTTAAGGTAAAATAGGTCGTTTTAAGGCAGTATTTCATAATTTCAAGTTGGAATATGTTTATGTTTGTGAAATACTAACAAAAAGTGTTGAACGATCCAATAGGAACTAATCACCGACGATAGCGTAGGACGCGTACAAGGAGCTAGGAGCTTACGTTATATATTATAGGGAGTACATCAGCTAAGGCCTACCAAGTAAGTGGCCCTACCGTCGTAGGTTATATCAATTTGTATGTTGTATGTTGGCACGTGCATGTGGTTCGCACGTATCATAAATTGTATGTTTATACGGTTATGACTTAATACGTAAATGTATGTAATGTGAACGTATGCTGTTTTGAAATGGTTTGATGTGCAATATAATGTGACGTGATATGTTATGTTTAGATTGTTTTATGTGATTGTTGAGATAATTATTGTATGAATCGCACGTCATGAAGTGTTACGTTAAAAACATTTGTCTCCTAAATTTTATGTATACAGCATGATATGATTGAAATGAAATCATGATAAATAACATAAAATATAACCACATTAGAATTATGCATGATAGGAGAACTAAAAAAATGAGAAATGATACGATATGAATGAAAGCGAAGTTATAATTAATAATGAAAACATAAAAATATTGGGACCTCATGCATTATGTGTGCTCTTGCATTGGGGGATACCCCTATTCCATCACGAGGGTAAGGGCGTGTACACCACTAGGCAGGTGAAGTGTAATTATGTTTTACATAATACTACCGTGACAGTTACTAATTCTAATTGGTGTCAGGCACAAAGAGCTACCAGAGCAGGCTTGCCCGACAAGTAAAGGGGCCCAGCAGTGTGCGAACAGACTAGTGAGCCCATACTCGCATGTATGGGCTGTGTGTAGAGTATATAGTACACATCCAAGCTGCCCGTTAGGATAGTGCCATAGGAAAATAGACTGATATGATTGGTCCTGTCATTGCATTCGCATGTTCTTGTTGCATAACCTCAATAAAGGGTCACTTACCGAGTATTCTTAAAATACTCAAGTCTCGTGCTACTACATTTTTCAGATAAAGACAAGGCGCCCCTGTGAGGCTGACAGAAGCATTGCAAATCTCGATTGTGGCACATGCATAGGATAGATTTGCATTTCAAATTTAATAGTATAAGTTCGTATAGGTTGAATTGTATTTGCATTAATAGTATAGGTGGGTTATAATTGCATTTAATAAAATATAGGTTAGTATAAGGTATTTAATTCAGTATTGTTTTTGTTTTCTTTTCTTTGTATTTATTTATTAACGAGGTAATAAAGGGGTACGAATTAATGTTGAAATTATAAAGAGTTCATTAAAGTAATGCCGCATTAAACGCATTAAACGTAAGGTTAAATGTATAATAATGACCTTAGGTTAAATAGGAACATTTAGGGTCATTACATTTTTTGTCCAAAAGATTTTTTCAATCTATTAGTCGTATCGCACACGATTGAACATGCACGCACGAATAGCGTGTCCGACGAAACCTTGCCCAAGTTTAGATTCTGCACAAGCGATGTTCGGTTGGAAAAAGGCAAACCTTGCCCACTGTTCGGTTGGAAAAGGCAAAAAATGAATATGAGATTTGAGTCCCCCCTCAAAGCTTGTCGTGAGCATGTCAAGATCATGATGTTGCATGGGTGAAGATGTACGACCACGACAGTTGGTATCAGTCCTAACTAGATATCTACGCTCAAATTAGCATATAAAACGTGACATCAACCTATAAAGTAGTAATTAATTAAACTTAAAAAGAAGAAAGAAGATGAATAGGGAGTGTGGTGAGAACGTGGTGCATTCCCATGCACGTGGAAGTTAGAAGCAAAGCCGACTTTGGTGTTTGGCGGCACGAGGATGCCACAAGCATTCGTACTCTCCTAAATCTCTTCGTACTTTAAACCAAACCCATTTGGAACTAAACTCTTTAAACTCTCAAACAAATTTAAGAATAACCAAACCTTTTGGAACTAAGCCCTTAAAATATATTAAATAAATATTATTATATTTTATTTATTTATTTTAAAAAATATTAATTTGGGACCATTTTCAATCTCCATCAACTTGGTATTTTAGAGAGAGAGAGAGAGGAATCTTAAAAATGTTTTTTTTTTTTAAAAAAAAGACAAAATTATTAATTTTAAAATTATATATTAAGAAAATAAAAACTAGTGAACTATTATAGTTGATTATTCATTAAATTATTGTGAGAGTTGAATTTATTTGTGAAGATGTGGCCAGCTTGGAGCCTAGTCATCAAAAAATTATATTAAAAATTGATACATTTTGCCAACTCAGAAAAATACAAACATAATTTTTTTTTTTTTTTTAATGGTCAAATAAGTTTTAAGGATGTTTAGAATCATTTTTTAGATCTCAAAATTGATTTGGAGTTTTGTATAAGATGGGTGGACGGATCAAATAACTGTGACGTATTGATGATACGATATATGTTATGGTGTAACATGTTTGACGATACAAAACATGTTGTGACGTGTTTATGATATGGTATGATGTATCAAAGGGTATGTTATGTGCATGATATGACATAGGACCATGTATCTTATGAATGATACGAGATTCAACCCTCATACTTGCCGTAAAGGCTATGTTAAAAAATGATATGATAGGAAGGAAAATGGAAGGGGTTATTTTACATGATAATGAATGAAAATGTTTGGACCTTATGCATCATTATGTATTCATGCATCTGGGAATATCTCCTTCTTATGATGGTACTAACGCGTACACTACGAGGCAGGAAAACGATCGTGATGCTTATCATAATGTAATAGGTGTCTGGCATCAACAACTCCAGAGAATGCTCGCCCGACCAAGTAAGGGCTCCAAGAGGTGTGTGAACTGACTAGTGGGTCCATACTCGCACGTGTGGATTGTGTGTATTGTACGCGTCAGTACCATCATAAGAAGGAGATATTCCCAGATACATGAATACATAATGATGTTTATCATAATGTTGTGATGGTCGCTATACCTAACAGTTGTCTGGCATCAACAGCTCCAGAGAATGCTCACCCGACCAAGAAAGGGCTCCAAGAGGTGTGCGAACTGACTAGTGGGTCCATACTCGCACGTGTGAATTATGTGTAGAATAGTAAATACACATCCAATTACCTGTTTAGGATAGCCGCCTAAGGAAATATAGACTTGAAGAATATGTCCCATTCATGATTGTATGTCTTTACATCTAACACCAATAGTGGGTCACTTGTAGAGTATTTCCTAAAATACTCAAACCACATGCTACTTCTATTTTAGGTAAAAGCAAGACAACCTTGTACGGTTGACGATGACATCGCAAGTCGAGACTATGACACATGCAACAACAATCGTATTTTCTTTTTTAGACTTGGGTTAGAATATGGTGTTTTTACCTTTAATGTTTATTTATTTTATTTCGTATTTAGTTATGTCTTTTTAAAGACTTTTTCGAACACATAAGTTCATGACAGTGTTTTATGTTGAAGTTTCAAATAATTATTTCCGATGTATACAGTAGCGACTTTAGACTATCAAAAATCTAGGGTCGTTACAGTTGGTTTCAGAACTCTAGGTTATAGATTTCGTAGACTAGCCTACGAGGCAGACTTGACATGTCCATAGTTCCACCGTTGAGGCCCTGTCACCATGTTTCAGCCAGACGTAACGAATATAGTTAAAATACGTAATGTTATGACCATCTGATCTCTCGATCCTAAAGCTAACAAGTTCTAATTAAAATCGGTGCATTATTCTTTAATTTTTACCTTAGTTTTCATTAAATTAGTAAGTAAATTAGCAAACAAGCTGCTTCTTAAAAAAGAAAAAAGAATCTTACCCTCAAAATTATCATTAATTTGGATGCAAAAGAGAGAGAAATTTGGATAAGAGAATTACCAGATACATGCATCAAATAAATTAATATATATATATATACAAAAATATAGACAGGTCACATGAAGAGAGAGACAAAAAAATAGAATATGAAGAGAAAACATATATTATATAGTTTTATTTTTCCCTCCAATGATTATATTATATAGTTGAGAATCATATAATATAATAGGGTAGTTTGAGGTGAGCGTGTAGCACCTGAGACTGTATGAGCAAGGTGTGGTGATGCGCGTGCGCCAGCACGTGGATTTCTTTGAATGGCACGTGTATCTTACCAAACAATCTCAATCAGCGCGTGGTCAAGCCCGTTGTACACGAGCCATGTCATCTTATAAATTTATGAAAAGATTCCCAATTTAATACTTCATTAATTGGTTATGTTCTATATAATACTAATCTCGAACATCGTTTGGAGTCAGTACTAAATTACGACGAACACAAACTAGTTTAAATTATAAGAAAATATTTAAATATAATTTTTTTGATAAGCTTAGCCATCTCGTCAAATCATTAAAAGTTACCGATCGCTAGAACCGAACACATGACTCTAATTTTATCATTGCCGCATAATCTCGATGCTCTAACATGCCCTTGTCACAAGCTATGCACGTTCACGTATAATAGTTTTCACAAGGTAACCTGATATTTAAACACGAGGGGAGTGATCTCGTGCTTGAATCAACTATTGAGATACACATGTAAACTAGGCCAATCTAATCCATCCCGAACTTGGTGGTTAAACTCTACTGCGGTGACGATACTAGACCGTTCGTTGTTAAAGGTGAGTTTGCGACTATATAGTCTCCACATACTAACCTGATAACATGAACATAAATAGGTACACAATCATTTAAGAACATTTTTACTTAAAGTCTTATATAGTAATCTCCATAGCGTTTTCGTATCAGGTCACATGTTCATTCGTTTCCGGATTCAGATCATAGCAAAAGTTCTTCAATAAACTACTTATCACATAGAAGCTTTAAGATATGAAAATAACGTGTTTCTTTCTTTTATAATTCACGTTTTTTTTTCAAGACCTATATATACTTAAAAAAAAATTAATATGATCAAAAGAAGCTAAAAAATTTAAAGAACATTAAACCAAACTGATCAAGTTAAACTGGATCGAATCGATCGAGAACCCTTACCAGTTGTAGCAGCGGGCATGCATTTTCTCGGGGTGAGACTCTTGGTTAAGTATTGTGTTTATATATTTATTTATTGACTTTTTATTTTATTTTATTATAAACTTGGACTTTAATTTCTAAAGAAGGATAAAAGAGAATGAGGAACATTACCACTTTTAGTACATAGAAAATTTTTTAAGTGAGAGATAATATGAATTTTTTTTTTTTTTTTTTTTAAATGAAACTAAAAGAAAAGTCGGATAGTTTATGTTAAAAGTGGACAATATCGAATATCTAAATAATTTTGACAAAAATTCAATGAACTTTGTATAAGACTCAAATTTAAGAGTCGAAATTAGGAGTGCTGGCACGTTAGATTAAGTTGGGTTGAGATGATTGTTAGACTCGTGTCTAGTTGTTTTGGGGGTAAATTTTTCAACCAAAACAACCCTTCTTGAATAATGAACCTAATCAACTCAACCATAAAAATTTTAAGTTGGGTAGGTTCATGTAATAACCCAAGCCAACCACTAACATATATTGTCCGTTTTAGCTCGTTATGTATGTTGCAAGCCTTATGGTTTTAAAACATGTTTACTATGGAAGGGGTCTAGCCCTTCTCCAACCAGTGCATCGCACTCTATTTGTAGTGACGCAAATCTACTACTAGCGGATATTGTACAGAATCGTCATCGTCGATGCGTTTTAAAACCATGAGGCTAGCGGCGATACATAACGGGCCAAAACACAATATCTATTAGCGATGGGCTTGGATTATTACAGATGATATCAGAGCTAGACACCGAGCAGTGTGCAAACAAGGACGCTGTCCCCCAAAAGAGGTAGATTGTGAAATCTCACATCGGTTGGAGAGGAGAACGAAACCTTCCTTCATAGGAGTGTGGAAACCTCTCCCTAGCATATGTGTTTTAAAACCGTAAGGCTGACCTCAATACGTAACAAACCAAAGTGGACAATATCTAGTAGCAGTGGGCTTAAGCTATGACAATTCAGGTTGTTCGAGTCATTTATTCAATTTTTTATTTTATATATATAATTATATTATAAGTAAAAATGTATATTTTAAAATTGTTAAAACTGATGCTCTGATACTATGTTAGATGAACACGACTCTCCACAATAGTATCAATAGTATGACATATTCTCCACTTTGAGCACAACCTTTCATGGCTTTGCTTTGGCTTCACAAAAGGCCTCGTACCAATGAAGATAGTATTCCTTGATTATAAACTTATGACGATTCCCTAAATTAGCGGATGTGGAACTTTCATCCAACAAAAATTATGAATAAACAAATTCAGGCCGATTCCGTTCAACTCAATTTATCTTTAGAGAATTCATGAATCAACTAAATGCATAAAATATTTATTCATTTGAATTCAACCTAACCTAAATAAGTTCACAACCCGACCTGAATCGATTAGCCGAGAAATTAAGAGATGGGTTTAAACCAAAACTATGGAGTGGTTGGGATAAATTAATTAAAAAAAACAGACTTTTTTTTTTTTTAAGATCAAGGCAAGTTGTGAAATAAAAAAATGATTTGTTTTTAATAATAATGGAAAATATTTGTATAAAAGACTTGAAGGGACACCACCATTTGAGTTTGTGCATCACCATTTTTCATTATCTTCTTCATCATCATCATGTTGGCTGTTTCTTCTCCTTTGTTTTCTACTCTTCAATGGCCATTGGAAGATCCCATCTCCCTCCATAACCACCATAACTCACTCTTTCCTCCTTTTGAACCTTCTGATAATTCATTCTACCTCCAATTCCCTCCGCCCCCGCCATTGCAGCCGCCGCACGTTGACCTCGATCACTATCCCTCCTCCGCTACTCCGTCACCCAAAGGCGGTGCCAACGTCTCTAAGATGGCTAAGAAACTTAACCATAATGCTAGCGAACGCGACCGTCGCAAGAAGATCAACTCTCTCTACTCCTCTCTACGCTCCCTCCTTCCCTCCACCGACCAAATGGTAAGCTTTTGCTTCGCTTCTCCCCCTCTCCATTGTTCCATCCACGAAAATTATCGATCTCGAAAAAGTTAAAATTAATTTAGGGTTAAGATTATAATATTTATATAAGTTTGAGGTGGAATTTGATGAATTGAAAAATTAGGGTTAAAACCGTTACACTTTGAAAAGTTTAGAGATCATAATGGAATCCTTTGAATTTAAGTTAAAGATGATGTTTTATTTGTTACAGAAGAAGTTGAGTAACCCGGCGACGATCTCGAGGATATTGAGCTACATACCGGAGCTACAACAGCAAGTGGAGGGGCTAATGAGGAAGAAAGAAGAGCTGATGGCAGCCATGGTTGGGCACGAAGTTAAGAGCGATAAAGAAAAGAAAACGAAATGCGCAGCTACGAGCTCCTCGTCGATCGTATCGACAAGTCGACTTGGTCAACGGGAAATGGCGATTCAGATATCCACCGACATCAACGGCGGCCACCAGAATTCGTTGTCGGAGATCTTGGTTTGCTTGGAGGAGGAAGGTCTTGTTTTGTTGAATGCTTCATCTTTTGAGTCCTTTGATGGGAAGGTTTTCCATAATTTGCATCTTCAGGTAACATTAATGTTAATATTAATATTGTTATGATTATTATTTGAAAAAACTATATAGTAAACATAAAATTAATGTAATTATGAAGCTTATGTTAATTTTAAATGATGAAAACAGATGGAAAGCAGTAGCAGAATGGAGCCTAAAATGCTGAGTAATAAGCTCTTGGAGATGTTCCCATGAGAGAGGGTGGAAGAATATGCACCACAAAATTAAGTAATAATATTAATTATATTAAAAATGTTAATGGATGAAAATATTTCAAAATATTCGACACGTGGCATGTTTTGATAGGAGTTTTATTTATTAACTAAATCAATGTGTATTTTACTAATTAATTGGATATTTTAAGTCTCTCTCCCTCCCTCTCTCCTCTCTCTCTCTCATCTTTTTTTATTAGAAAAAATTATTTTTTATACTAAATTTGTCAACTTTGGAAACACTCCTAATTTTTTTTTTAATATAGATAAGACAAGTATAACGACTCTAGATTTCTAGTTACTTAGAATGGGGACGGTAATTATTTTGTGTGGAAATAATATAAATTTCATCTAAAAATATTGTCATGAACTTATGTGTTCGAAAACATCTTTAAAGCGACATAAGAAATACTGAATTAAATAAATAAACATTGAAAGTAAAAACGCCTTATTCGAACTTAAGTCTAAGAAAATAAATACAACTACCTTATGTATGTGTCATGGTCCCGAATTGCGATGTCGTCGTCGTCAATTGTATAGGAGTGTCTTACCTTTACTTGAAAAAATAAGAGTAGAACATGACTTGAGTATTTTAAGAAATACTATAAGTGACTCGCTATTGGGGTTAGATGCAAGCACATACGATCATGAGTGGACCTATCATATCGGTCTATATTCCTACGGAGGCTATCCTAAGTGGGTAATTGAATGTGTATTTACTATTCAACACATGGTCAACGCGTGTGAGTATGGACCCACCAGTTGGTTCGTACACCTCCTGGGCCCCTTTCTTATCGGGTGAGTATTCGCTGGTAGCTGTTGATGTCAGACATCCATTAGGAATAGTGGTTGTCATAGCAGCATTATGGTAAACATAATGATCGTTTATCTGCTTCGTAACATACGCGGTTGTACCATCGTAAAAGGAGAAGAGTTATCCCCCGATGCATGAACACACAATGATGCATGAGGTCCCAACATTTTTCCTTTCATTATCATGTATAACAACTCCTTTAGCGTTTTTCTTTATATCATATCATTTTATCATAACTTTCATGTGTATATTGAGGTTGTGCATTATACCAATTCATCATATTGCATGTGAATCATATCATATATCATTCATGTCGAACATATGTCATATCATACACTTATCATATCTTCTAACATATCAAATCAAATCATATCATATATTAGAACATTCACATAACGTATCACGAGCGCGTCTTCAGACATATTCTATATTAACATATCATATCGTAAACATATCATTTCATCACATATAACATAACATTCACATATCATTTCATAACTATTCAAATATATGAGCATATGACACTTTCGAAGACACAAGAACGTGTCATCATATAGCATACAATTATAACCAAACGGGTAGTAAGACCACGGTAATCTTCGTAATCTTCAAATATGATTTGTCGCTGTTTGTGGGGAGGAGCATTTGTAGCTCTTTGTGGGGAAGACCTTCTGCTATGTGTTTTTGAGTTCGAAGGCAATGGTGAGATGAACAAGTGCTTTTTTTATTCCAATTTTTTCATACTCGACCTATTTCTTCTTCTTTTTCTTTGATTGTTTTTTTTTTCGGCTATCTTTCTCTATCTTTTAGCTTTAATAATAGTGGCCTTAAATCATTTCAAACCCCATATTCTTTGATTTGGCTTTCTGAAGGTTGGAATCTCGGTCCAAAAATTGTGTTTTGTGCTTGATAAGGCTTCTAGTGGGTGGAGTCTAAGTGGGTTGCTTTGATTTTGTGCTAGGGTTGTGATTGAGGAGGGAAAATTCTAATGGAGGAGAGTGTTGGGATTTATGCTCTAAAGCATGGTAATTAATTATTTACTTTTTTAACAATAGTTTATATTATTTTATTTTTAATTTAATTGTTATTCATGGTATGAAAATCCAAGGTCATTAATGTAATCTTGAACGGTACGTGGTTGACATACAAAAGAATTGTGTTCAAGTAATAACCTAAAGAGTCTATAGTACATGGATAAGGTTGAGTGCCTTATCTTGGTAACACTATTGGTACGGCCTACTTTGTAATCGTTGCAAACGATTTGATCCAAATTATTGATGTGGAGACATGTAAGTGGGGGTATCCTATACAATGAGTTTGTATAAGACTAGACAAAAAAATATTTAATCTCTCTTTATAAATTCGGTAATTGAGAAGATTAATATTTTACGTGATGTTCATATGCGACTTGATCTTAATCCTGAGTGAGTTATGAACTCATGCCTGTGATGGCTTGTCCTTTAGTTTACATGGGTGAGAATGACTCTTTTAGCCGATTCAATATGCCTACTATTTTGGGGACTTTTCTCTTAAGTACTAATTTTGGGACTTGAACAATAGGGCCTCACCCTCTCATTGACTCAAGAGGGGCTTGGTTTATGATTGGATCATAGACAAATTGTTCATTAGAGAATCAGTGGTACTTAAGGTGAAAGATGTAATTACAGGGGTAAAACGGACTTTTGACCCAGCTGTAATTATGAACAACTCGTGATCGACTTGCTTGTAATGATTATATCGATGGACATAACTTGTCCTACAGTGCATAATAGTGCAACTCTAGATCTATAGTGGAGTGACCTATAGTTAAATGAATGAAAATTGATTAATTAATGAGTTTAATTAATTAATTTTATATCATGAGCTTATTATCGGTAGGTTCATAAGGTCCCCTTGCTAGCTCATAGTAACGCTAAAAGGTTCAATTTATTTGAAAGAAAATTTGAAGGGTTTAAATTGATATTTAATATATTAGATATATTAAATATAAAGGAGAAAATAAATTTAATTTGAAAGGTCAAGTTAATATTTAATAAATAGAGAAAATATATTTAATTTGAAGTGTTCAAATTAATATTTAATATATTAGATATGTAAAATATAAACGGAGAAAAACATATTAATTTAAAGGGTTCAAAATAATATTTAATATATTAAAAAAGAAAAATATATTTATTGTATTTGATACAATTTAATGGATTTTGATACATTAAAAAAAATATATTTAAAATTTTAATGAGATTCAAATTAATTAAATATATATATTATGTTATTTTATAATATCTAAGGTATAATATCCTAATATATTAAATATACAAATATATTATTTGGCAAATACTTTCTAGGAGTCCCTGTAAATAGGACCATAAGTTGAGCCAAAGTGACATTGATCTCTCCCACTTACTCTGGAGAATGAAATTACATCTCCAAAGAATTTTTGAAACTCTTCTTCTCCGATCCCTTTTGGATTTTCTTTGAAGAGGCTCCCACAAGCCATGACCTTGTGTTCGAGTCATAGTAAGGAAGATCTCGTGGAATGTTGAAAAGCTTTTGCATGGTTGGAATGAGTCTTGCAACTTAGGGTTTCTAAAAGGTAGAGTTCTTACTCTTCTATTTATTGATTTGTTTTAATTCTTAATAAAAATCAAAATGGTTCCCAATGCTTCTGAGAATGAAGAGTTCATTCCCTTCAGAGAGTGTGGTTGAAAAGCGAAGGAATTGGTCACATTGTGCCCGGAAATGAGATGTTTGACCATTTGATTGAAGAACAAGGACAAGCTCTGGTTTTCTTACATTGGAGACCACGGGGCTTTAGGAGCACAATCATAGTGGCTATGAGGACTATCTTCCTTTCTTCATTGAGTTGGTCCACTCGAAAGGAAGCTGATAAAGAAGAAAAACACTATGTTGATAATAGGAAGCTGGAGAAGAAAGTATCTTCATCGTCGGGCAATTTTGGCCCTCTTTTCTTTGTGGGTTTCTCCATATAAATTGTATTAATATTTTAATGAGATGTTGAAGGAAAGATTTTCTAAACGGTTGCTTGGAGAAGATATGCAGGCTGCGGAAATGGGATTTGTATGGCATTGGCTATATCTAATGCCATTACAAATCTTTGGGGTATATAATGTCTCTTTTCCTGATATTCTATCTAGGATTGACATATTACCTGATATTCTATCTAGGATTGACATATTACCTGATATTCTATCTAGGATTGACATTGGTTACAGAGTCTAATGTTGATTTCCTTTCCTCTCTTTTGGATTGACATTGACATAATAATTATCTCTTTTCCTCTCTTTTGAATTCTATGATAAATACAATCCTAGGATTTTATGATTTTGGTAGTTTTAAAAATATTTTTATATTGTTTTTTTCTTTTTTACCGTAAGTTTTTTTTTTTTAAATCAATTTAGATATTTACTTCTTGTACTTTTGGAGAATTCACACTAGTCAGAAATAGCTTTAGTTGTTGATGTTGTTAGGATCGCACAATAACGCACACGCTCGAGATGAACACAAAGAATAGGATAAAGAAAAGTGCAAGGAGAACTCTACCTAAAAGGATTTTTTATTGATGACTTCACGCATATATACAGTAGGAGAGAATTACAGAGAATAGAAAGTACATATTCAAAGCTCTACCGGACGGGATATATATATATAGTTCAGTTTACTGTATATAGCTTTACCAGATTTAACCATCTACTATATATAGATATTTACTATGTATAGCTTTACCAGATTTAACCATCTACTATATATAGTTATTTACCATATATAGCTTTATCGGGTATAGCTTTACCTAATATAGCTTTACCGGATACAACCGTTGACCAAGCTATAAATAAGCAGTAGGCTCCATAACCTAACAATTCTCCTACTTGGAGACTGATCTAGTCAATCAAGAATTTCATTCTCAAACGACCATGAGCATCTTCATGACACCATATCAATTGAGGCTTTGCACAACCTCAATATTCCAACATCAACACATTTTGTTAACATGTTTGCGGGATTCTTTGCACCCTCTATCTTCTCCAAACACGTCACCATCTTTCACTAACCTACAAGTGAAATGGTATCGTCTTCTGTGTTTTCTCTTTAAATGATAGACCGGGTTCCTTTGCCAACTATATGACGCTCTGACTATCTCTATAAAGAATATCTTCGTGCTACTTCTTGCCCATTCTTCTAGATAGTTAGTCATTCATATTGTCTTCTTTCCAGCTTCAACTATTGCCACGTACTCAGCCTCAGTACAATGCATTTTTGAAGCCTAGACGTCCCATCATCCATGGCTTGCTCCTACTTGATTGTATCCTCCAACTGTAGGGTCTCATTAAAGGGCTTTGGTTCCCTTTCATCAGCAACAGATAGTGTAATGAAGGTACATACATATCTGGTACTCTGATAGTACAGGATGATCTTCTCAACAACCGATTCAGGTGTCACTTGCTTTACTGTTGGTTCCTCTGCAACAACCTCAGGAGTTTGTTGAGTATCTGCTACAAGATCACTAGGTGATTTTCTCCGCAACTCAACCTCAACTTCCACTTGTTTTGTTGTCTTGGAATCTTGCTCCTAATCTGGTTCCTCAGCAGTAGTCTCAGGAGTTTCATGAGTATCTACTACAACATCACTGGGTGAGTTTCCCTACAACTCAAGCTCAACTCCCACTTGCTTCGTGGTCTTGGAACCTTGCTCCACCTCTGGTTCTTCAGCAATAGTCTCAGGAGTTTCATGAGTATCTGCTACAACATCACTAGGTGAGTTTTCCTGCAACTCAAGCTCAACTCCTACTTGCTTCATCGAACCTTGCTCCACATATGGTTCCATTTTCAACTGCACTTTCTTCAATTCTTTGGCGGTCTTTGTGAAGCTAACTCGTTTCTGCTTGCTCATAACGTAGTTCTCACAACGACCCATATCAACAGATTTCAGACCTTCTAAAACTCCTTTCGCAACCAGTGTCTTCATTCCTTTCACGCTCATATGTCCAAGTCTATTGTGCCATAGACTTGAATTTGAAACACTCTCAGCAACAATAGCTATGTTCATAACCCAAAACTCCTTTCGCAACCAGCGTCTTCATTCCTTTCACGCTCATATGTCCAAGTCTATTGTGCCATAGACTTGAATTTGAAACACTCTCAGCAACAATAGCTATGTTCATAACCCTGCAGTTGTGTATAAGGTTCTAGATTTTGAGCCACGTGCTACCACCGTAGCACCCTTCATAATCTTCCACGAACTCTTCCCTAACTTTGTTGCATAACCTGTGTGTCCAACTGACCAATAGAGATCAGATTTTTCTTGAGACCAGAAATATATCTGATATCCTTTAATGTCTACTGATTTCCTGCCGAAGTTTTTATGCAGACATCTCCTTTTCCTTTAATCTCCAAATCTTTGTTGTCGGCAAGATACACCTTCTCAAAATTTTCAGACTTGAAATTCCGGAACAACTCTTTATTTGGAGACGAATGAAAAGATGCACCTGAATCCAAAATCCAGGATTCAATCGAATTGTCCACGCTGAGGATTAGAGCATCCCCAATGTCTTCTGCTGAATTTATAGAATCATCATCATCTCCAGATTTGTGATTCTACTTCCTCTTTGGTCTTGTACAACCTGTCCGAAAGTGACCTTTTTCTCCACAATTCCAACACGTTACGCTTGGTCTATTTGGAGATTTTTCTTGGTTCTTTGATTTTGATCGCCCTTTGTTTGGACCCTTCAGTTTACTTCTTCCCCTTCGATCAACACTGAGAGCATTGCCTCATGAATCTCCAGTTTCCCGTTTGCTAATACTTTTGTTGAGAACTACATCTCAAATTTCACCAACTTCAGTTTATCAGATCCTCGGGAACTGCTGATGCGGCAACAACAGTATCCCATGACTCAGGTAAGGATGACATCAAAATCAACGCTTTAATTTCATCTTCGAAATTAATTTCCACCGAACTCAGTTGACTTATGATCATATTGAATGATCAGCAACAGATCCACCTTCAGAAACCTGTAGATTGAACAATCTTCGCATCAAATACACCTTGTTCATAGCCGACGGTTTTTCATACATATTTGACAGCGCCTTCAATAGATCTGACGTTGTCTTCTCCTTGATAATGTTAAACGCCACGTTTCTAGATAGCGTCAATCGGATCAGCCCCAAGGCTTGTCGATCCTTGAGCTTCCACTGTTCCGTGGTCATGGTATCCGGTTTCACCCCCAACAGAGGTTCGTGAAGATCTTTCTGGTACAGATAATCTTCAATCTGCATCTTTTAGAAACCGAAATCGGATCCATCGAACTTCTCAATTCTAATCTTTGAACTTTCCATCGTCACAGATTGTGGTGAATTTCGCCTAGCTCTGATACTAGTTGTTAGGATCGCACAACAACGCACACGCTCGATCTAGATGAACACAAATAATAGGATAGAGAAAACTGCAAGGAGAACTCTAGCTAAAAGGATTTTTTATTGATGACTTCACGCATGTACAGTAGGAGAGAATTACAGAGAATAGAAAGTATATATTCAAAGCTCTACCAGACGGGATATATATAGTTCAGTTTACTATATATAGCTTTACCAGATTTAACCATCTACTATATATAGATATTTACTATATATAGTTTTACCAGATTTAACCATCTACTATATATAGCTATTTATCATATATAGCTTTACCGGATATAGCTTTACCAAATATAGCTTTACTAGATATAACCGTTGACCAAGCTATAAATAAGTAGCAGGCTCCATAACCTAACAGATGGAAGAGTGCCCTATTAACTTTGGATACCAAGTACCTCTTTGTCAGTTGAGTCTTTCAATTCTCTTTTCTTTCCTGTAAAGTTCAGGTCAGGCAGGGAATAGAAGTTCAGGTTCAGGAGCGAAGCTGCTTTACCTCCTGAAAGAAGAATCGGCCTCTCTCTCTCTCTCCAACTAACTCGTCTTCTTCCGTAACCTTATTCCCGGAGCTACTTCTCCTTTATTTACAGTTCAGGGAAAGAAAACAGGTTACGGAGTTCTTGATCATTAATAGGAGTAAGTAGGGAGAGGAAAGACTCTCGATTCATTCTGGTTTTGGAGAAGGAATCTTTCATTTGATTCTCCAATGATTAAGTTCCTAGTAAATTCATTCAATCCTGAACCTTCACCTCTATTCCTTGACGAGAATGAAAGAAGAAGGGAGAATCAAATTAAAGACCTGAAAGTGTTGAAAGTCAAGCCGAAACTCAAGAAGAATTAGACAGAACTACTTTACGAACCTTCTTTCACTTGGTAAAGCAGCTGAGCGGCTTGTAACAAAAGAACCTGACTTATCCCCACCTGCAAGCGCATCCTCTGGGAATCAAGTTCTATCACTATCATTTCCGTTTCAGTCTCGGGTTACGTTATACCCCTGAACTTCAAGTAGAGGTCTTAGGGCGCGAACTGAACGAACCTTCACTCAACTCACTGTAAAGACTGAAAATTAATATTTTCTTATCTTTTCTTAACTTACAAACTTATTTCAAGCTTCTCTTCTCATAACCTTCCCATTACTTTTGATTTTCATTTTCCTTTTGCTTCATTTGGACTCCAAACTTCTATTTATATAAGTATTATTGTATAACTATTTTGTCGGTAGAGGATACATTTTGCAAGAGGCTTAGTCGATGGCTATTATGTTTGAGATCTAACTATTCGAAATAAATCTCATTAGCTTTTCTAGTGTTGTTTCTTTTTCCATAATTTTATTTTTGATAAAAGAATCACTTCCACCTATTTGTAAGTTTCTTTTTTAGAACATCAAATCTTCCTACCTTCCTATATTCCTATATTGTGGAACTTTAGTTGAAATTTCAAATGCATCATCATCTATTTTGGTTGATGTAGGTGTGCAAGAGTTTGAAGACATGTATTGTGTCATATTATTTGTCAAGTAAGAATCTTGGTCATTGATACGACCTATAACTTGTTACGAAGTATCATAGCGAATTTCTTTCTTTATATTTCGCAACTCATTTGTTGTATTTACTACCATGCTTTATGTTTTTGGGTAAGACAATGCAGAGCTGCCCTAGTTGTGACAAGTAATAGTAACCATCCCTCAGTTGCAGTACTTAATTCTTGCTTTAATCCTCATTCTAAATCGAAAAGGCACATGTCCATCAACATGCTTTTATCAAATTTTGGTCACCTCATTCTTAGTTTGGAGTGGCTTGTCCATATACTACAAGAAATTGTCATTTTAATTAATTCATTTATAGATGTTTGTATGTTAGGTACATTGTTGGAGATGTTATGACCTCTGTGCTGCCAATAAATTTAAAATCTCTCTTGTTTTGTTTTGGACTGATAGTGCTTACCGCTACTTTGGTTACTTGTGATATAGTGAGTCTATTAAGTAAGGCTCAATATCACTCAAAGGTATGATTAATCTCTTACTTAATGTGGGCGAAGGGGCCAATTTTGGCGAGAAGGGCAGCTGAAAGAGTCGCCACATTAGGCGAAGGAGCCAATTTTGGTGAGAAGGGCAGTGACGACTTGGTTGGCGAAGAGGCTATGCGACGCCCATATTCCAAAGAAATCTCTGCAGAAAGTCGATAGGTTTCTCGAGATTCTGTATATTTTCGATGGAAACACTTATGAGGATTATGAGGTTAAGGTTTCTATGGAGGATGAAGGGTTGATTGGGAAGAAAATGAGAGAGTCTATGCTGACTAAGGGGAAACCGATTGTGTTGGAGAAGGTGAGGTTGTATGTACAGAGTATGACGAAAGGTGATTTGAGGGTCAATAGGGTGGAGCCGAATAGTAATCAATCGGCTCCGCTTACGGCAGCCATGGCGACTGCCCTTGCGGCGTCAAAGCCAGCAGTGGTGGTGGAGAAGAATAGTAGAGGATTCATAAGCCATTGAAAAGAAGGATTGTGGTTGTTAAACCGAAAGGGCTCTGATAAAAGAAGGATTGGGGTTGTTAAACCGAAAGGACTCTGATACCATGAGAATGTTTGTTTAGTCCACCACACCTGATGTGAAAGTTGTTTATTTATAATAAAATAAATTACCAGGATATGAAAATACTAATAAATGGAAAGATACCCATGATAAGAGCAAATATCTAGATATTTGTCTTATAATATAATATCAAATATGATATATATGATAAAGTATAATTTAGTACTAAATATCATTAACAATAATATAATAGGTCATGAAATTTTGAGTATTTAGATTTGCTTTTGTTATTTCCAATAGTACGGCTCGGTAACGGATCGCTTCTTACAAAGCACGCCTTGTTCATTCTGCTCGCAACAATCCAATGACTTCTCCAAGTAAAAAATCATTAGACATTCCATCTTTTGAAACCAACACTTATGATATTATTTGACGTACAATAATTTCGATGACACATGCAGGGGACGACAGGGAATGCATCATGATAAATCAAACAATTCTTCCAACAAACTAACAATAGAGTAACTTACTTGTTTGACCTTAGTAGGAGTCCCTAAATGTTTTAAAGTTGGTCCGAGATTGTCCTTAAAACTTCCATTGAACTTAGTTTAGCTTAAAAGTATTGAATACTCCCATTTTTTAGCTAAAAAAATATTTTAATTTGAGTAAATAAAAGTCTTTCTAACCTCAAATGCCTTTAATAAGGTCAAAAATGATTTCGGGAGGGTAAAAAAATGTATATTGAGATGTCTAAGTCACCAAGCCGAGTGTGAGCCGAGGGTATGGGATCAAGCTAACAACGGAGCCGAACTCTCACTACATGTGCGTGGAATGTAACTGGCTGACTCGGGTTAGCCCGTGCGAGTCTCGGGTCGCATTAGCGAGGCAAACGGGGTAGCACGTCTTGGGGGCATGGGATGTGTGTACACCACTTGGTTATGGGTCACCTGAGCTGGATCCAATCCTTTTCCCTCTCTTCTCAGATCCGTCCTTCCACGATCACGCACATGATCCGGCAGCCATTAGATTTCTGACCACTTGCACAACAGCTAAACATTATCCAAAATTGGTGTAAGACATTCACATTCTTCCCATCCAATCCTTGAAATATGATAATGACACAACAAAGAAAGGAAAAGGAACCAAGTTGAACTTACCTCTTGCGAGTTCGACATTTTTCCAACGCCGAGCAAAAGCACAAATATTTGGATTGTAATGACCCTAGATTTCTACTTGACCTACAATCGACTACTGTATACGTATTATAGACGTTTTATGCAGAAACACTTCATTCAAAACTTTATCATAAGGATTTATAATTTTTCTACCCGGTCATTAAATAAAATAAAAAAATTTGAAACAACATAAAAATGCCCTATTCTAACCTATATGCTACGAAATTAAATGCATACTAACTTGTAGTCTACGAAATTTAAATTGCAAACGACCTTATGCATGTGTCATGATCTCCTTAAGCCATATAGGAGAACCTTGCCTTTACCTAGAAAAATAAGAGTAGCACATGATTTGAGTATTTTGGCTTCAGTAAGTGACCTATTATTCTGGTTAAATGAAAAGATATACAATATGAGTGGAACCTATCATATCAATCTATATTCATTAGGCGGCTATCCTAAACGGGTAATTGGATGTGTATTTACTGTTTTACACACGATCCATACGTGCGGGTATGGACCCACTAGTCGGTTGGGCCCCTTTTTTGTCAGGTGAGCATTCTCTGGAGCTGTTGATGCCAGACACCCATTAGGAATAGCGACCGTCTCAACATTATAATAAATATAATGATCTTTTCCTTGTCTCGTAGTGTACGCGTTCGTACCATCGTAAAAAGAAGAAAGGGTATCCCCCGATGCATGAACATACAATGATGCATGAGGTTCTGACATTTTTTCTTTCATTATCATGTATAAAAATCCTTCTTCCACTTTCCTTTGTATCATATCATTTTATCATAACTTTTCAAGCCTATATCGGGATTGTGCATTATGCTAATACATCATATTGCATATCAATTAAATCATATATCTCATCATGTCAAACATATGTCATAACATAAACATGTGACAAATCTCCAAGGAAGTGGATGAGTGTTGAAATCCCAACTATTTATGAGACCAATGCATTACTATTGCTAATGATGACATCCAATAGGGTTCAGACTTTACCCGAAGTAACACGTGTAAGCTTATGAATGCAACAACCGACCCCTACTAGAATGATGATGTGCTTTTTTCACTATCTTAGGTAAACCTAGAAAAAATTCCATGGCATAACCTTTGAATCCATTGAACCTTTTGGTACCCCATAGGATCATTAGCCAGTGGTTTGGACATATCCTTTAACAGCTCTCCACCTAACCTATCAACTTCATGAACTTAACTAATCTGGGATTCACTCACGGTGCATCAACAATTTAATGTAAAATCCAAATTAAGGACGAGACAAACAATCTCATGTTCCTTTGATAAATATGAGGTGGGATGCTAACCTTTTGAGATTACCTTAAAACTTTACTAAACTTCATATCTCATTAAACACATCTTTATACTAAAGCTGAGGCCAACCAGTTCCTAAACTTCATAAAACTACTCTCATAGTCTCATTGTAACTATGAGTTATGCTTGTGTGAATTGACTGAGTCAAACTCGAAACATTCGAATAAACCTTTTACATCACCAAAGCAAGGAACTTACAGTTTTAGGTCTCTAAACAACGGTAGACCAACTACAAAATATTATGCTTTAACCTTTGAACTCAAAGATTTCCCCTCGTCCATGCGGAAAAATATTAAATATTAAATATTAAATAAATATATCAATTATTTAAAAAAATTTAAATTTCAGTTTGAAATTACTTATCAGATATAAAATCTTTCTAAATTTTTAAATTTTTTTGTCTTGTAAATAGGTAAATTTTTAAAAATAAAGTAAAAATTAAATTGACCAACTCTCAAGGTAACTTTTAATTTTATTAACCTACCGTAATAAATTCTGTGACAAAAAATTGTTACTTCCCTTCTTTAGAAATTAATGATTAGGAAAAAAATAAAAAAGGAAGTTCAGAAATGGACGCTATCTAGAAGTCGTTATTTATTTATTGAATTAATAAAAATACTCTTAAATTTTGTCATAGTTGACCATCAGCCTGTTCAATCAACACTGATTTACACTTATCTACTTACCAAAGCTTACCGCTACGGATACTAACCTGCACCATCAACACTAATTCATACTCCATTTGTTAGGGAGAGATTTCCATGCTCGTCCACACCTTTGAGACTTAAATAAAATGTATTTGTTAGGGAAAAGTTTCTACACCATTGTAAAAAATGTTTTGTTCTGCCCTTAATTGACGTGAGACCTCATAATCCAGACTCTTGGGTGTCAGCGTCCATGATGGTACACCGCTCGGTGTCTAGCTATGACTGTACGTTTGAATTTTGTAAAAAAATTTAAGTGTAATAAAAATTTAGTAAAAAATTTGGTTATTTATTATTATTATTATTTTTTTGAAAGTTTATGTTACTATTAAATTTTTTAACAGTTTTTTTTAATAATATATATTTGAATTAAAAAAAGAAGTATTTTTAGTAATTTAATCTTTATAATTTGTTGGAAGGACGTTCTGTTCAGTGCAATCGACGTTTTCCCTTCTGCTTCATCCTTACTCAAAGCCCACAAAACAGGAGAAAAAAAAAAAAAAGAAAAGGAGTACGAACGTCGCTAATCGCCTCCAACCCTTTGCGCCAGATTTGGTGGGGGGCGATCCAGCGGATTCTAAAAGGCTTGCATTTTGTCGACTTAATTCCTTCAAATCAAAACAGTCGCACCCATTGAATCTTTCGCCGTAAGTCTCTTCGGATCTGATTCAACCCCATTAGTCTGTTTTTGTTAATTTCTCTTCGCTTGTGAATTTTTAAGTCGTACGTGATGAGGTTTCTTAAATTTTTGAGTTGGGTGTAGATCTGTGATGCTTAGTTCTTCATATTTTGTTATGGGTATTGCTGGATCGAAGGCTTTATTTAGTTTTTACCTCTAAATTTTGTTAATCTTGATGAAGATAATGCCTCGGTTGAGTTTTGCTAGTCGCCGTGCAATCCGAGATCAGTCAACCATATGGATTAGTTGTGCTTAGATAGGAAAATTGGGATTGAGTGAGTTCTTTAAAGTGTTTTGAGAGCTCTGTTTATGTAATCTGTGGAAGACTTGTAGTAGAATGATAATTTGTTCTTCAGATCTGCTGCCGGCCCTCCTCTTCTGAGCTGAGCCCCAATTTCATGCCCCAGCTCACGAATCTGGGGCATTTCTTCTTCAAATCCCATAGTTCTTTCCTTGTTCTTTTGGACATTCTTCATCAGACGCCAAATTTCTTAAGTCATGTCTCAGAGGCAAGAGCTTACTCCCTCCTATATCTATCAGTCACGTTTCAAAGCTTCCCCAATCTCTATTTCTAGCTTGTGCTCTGTTTTTTGTTTGATTTTTTTTTTTCACTTGTACCAAAACTCGCTTGGATATGCGTAAGGCCTTTGTAACATCATTGATTCGTAACGTTTGAAACACAAAAAACAGTAGGGAATGAGAGTAATAGATATTATGTAAGACATTATTCACTCAATTGAAACTAAAAATCAAAGAAAAAAGAGGGTGTATTTGCTTTCTTTGCTGATCAATAATTAGTTCATGTTTGAGGCTGGCCTCTAAGTCGGGTCATTAGTTTGATCGTCATAAAGAGAAACATTGGTAAAACCATACTTGAATTCTTTGAGTTATATTTGTGTGCATTTAGATTTTTATGTGCTGTAATCCAGTTTATGCATAGTATTGTCACTATCATTTTGTTTTATTATCTCTTATTTTGATATAAGGTGGAAGATGTTTATGATTATATTACTTGAAACAAACAGGTTTTGTATGATTGTTGGAGTTCTAACTTGTACGAGATATTTGTTTATAGTTTTAAATTTGTGAAAATTGAAGTGAATGAGGGTCAACCCTAAAGTAATATCTTGCTAGTTTTTTTGTGTATTGGAAACAAAGCCAACGACCCAACCGAACCTGCAAATATAGATTGTTTGGGCTAGGTTATAAAAAAAATCAATCAAACCGAATCTAACCCACGAACATCCTTTTAAGTGTATGGTTCAAGAACTCACCGGTGTTAGGGAGAGATTTCATCCGTTGCTTTCTTAGGATCTCTCATATATGTGCGTAAGTTCATAATTTCAGGTTATTGACAAAGATTTAGCGGTGAAAATAACTTCTACACTTTCCGTTTAATCTATGTTTGGAAATGCAGTGGCAGTTCCTGCCAATAGTCCTCATTTAAGAAAGTCTGGAAGCAGACCTGTAGTATCTGATTTGGGTATGCCTCTTTCAATTCCTTTCGGTTTGTTTTTTACGATTCTTGTCAGTCATTTCTTTTGTAGGGTCTAATACATCAGTGATGCTTTCTTTCTGCAGAATATTTGTCTGGTACTGAGACAGGAAATGGTGTGGACGAAACTCCCTTGCATTCAAGGGAGGCAGATGATTTGAAGAGTACCATATTAACAATGAATCCTACAGCCATAGTTCCATCTCCTATTTTGTTATGGAGATTCAAGGTTTGAGCCTTTTCTGCCTCCTTTATTCATGCATAATATTTATGTTATTTTTCTAACAAAAAAGATTTCTACATTAAGCTTCTTATGCTATGTTCTCATAAGAATTTCTCCTTTTGAAGAGAACTTAGTTTTAGATGCCATAGTTAAAAATATATCCACCCTGTCTGGATTATGATCTTGGATGCAGTGGGAAACAACAAATTGGTTTCGAATAATGGTGCCAATTTCCAAGTAATCCATTTTTAGAAATTGATCAATATTTTCGTGAATTCGACTAATCTATTCTATGATTCATTAAAGAGTGGCTAAGGAAGAAATTTATGTTTTTCTTCAAGTCCTTCATAGACTAATCTGTTATAACCAAGTGTGTATAGGACATTCATCTCCATTGTTTGGTGCTTAAGGTGCCTGTTATCTTCCCTAAGTTCGAAAGGTTTCAACCCGACCATCACATTTGTGGGCTCAAAAATAAAAAATTAAAGAAAATAAAAAAAAAATCCATTATCTGGGGGATCTGCTCAATAACCCCCAGGACTTCCAATATATATATATTGAAGTAAATTATTTTTTATATAAAATTTTAGAAGAATAAAGAGAGTTTTCTAAGAGATTGAAGAGAGGTAGAGAGGAGAGTTTCAATGGATAGGGGAAGGAAAAAGGGAAAAGTATTCAAGGATGAAGACACATTGTTTTGTATCAATAATAGTCCTTTTTAATAAAAAGATTGCTAAAAAAATGGGATTAAATTTTGTTAATATGAGCATAGAAGTTTGAACGTTGAATAAGAAATGTGCCTTCCTTGATCTTCTTTTGTTGCTCTTTTATTTATTTTCATTTATTTTCAATACCTTTCTGTTTAGAATACTAATTCAGATTAATGTCCAGGTTTTCTTGTTCATCTTATGGGGTTTATTTTGTTGCAAGGTTAGTTCTATTTGATCGTTTATAGTTCTATTAGATGAGTTGATTTGATGCGCTGACATGGTATTGTTGGAATACAGATTGGCTGGGATTCTGTTATGAGAATGAGTGTAGACTTGCGAGACCTATTTCTCTACGAGGCATTTCTGTATTATAATCCTCTTCTTTTGGTGGTGAGTGAATTTCTCCTTTATAAATGCCTTTTAATTATGTTTTTGACTATTATCATTGTTATCTTTATACTTACCGACCGTTTAGTTTTGGCACTGCAGACTATGATGGTTTGGTTCTGGGGAATTAACTTATGGGTTTTTTCCCAATCGAACATTAATCATGCAAAAATATTTGAACTTGATCAGAATCATCTTACACACCGAGAAATTTGGAAGGTAAAAAGTCTTTATTATGCATTTTCTTGACCAATCAAAATCATTCTCGAAGCGATTATATATTTTTCCCAATTATAATCTGCTATTTATACACTTTGTACTAAATTTCTTTTGCAGTGTGCCACATGGATGACTATTGTTGTCCCCACGAGCATGACAGCGTACCTCTATCTTTATTCTCACGGGGAAGTATCACTAGCTGCATCACAACCAGTGTAATAGACGCCCCCTCTTTTATTAGTAATTAATGAATATTATAATTTTTTGGAAATGCAATTAAGTTCTTTGTTTCCTTGGAGACGTTAGAATTGGCCTTTTGCAAGTTCTGTTGTTTGATGGTTTGTTGCTTGCCAAAGTTATATATAATTATGACATGGTTAACATACTAACTTAGATAAGATACTCACTTTGATATGGTTTTATAATGTTGCCACTTTATGTCTCCCTAGTCTGTGATGAATTTGAGCTTCTTTAGGTAATGTGCTTGTTGCATGTAAATATTCATCATGGTTAGCTCCATGAATACTTCTTCATAGAGTGGGGCATTAGCACACTTTAGATTATCATTTGTATCTTGTTTTTTCCTTACTATGTGTAGATTTCATATTGCTATCTTTTTATGGTTACTTATCTGGAGATGAAATGACATTAAAAGTTCATGTACCTTTCATGCAGGTTCTCTTATATGTCGCTGTTGTGATGATTTTGGTTTTCCCTTTTGAAATATTTTACTTGTCATCTCGATATTTCTTATTAAGGACTCTTTGGCGAATAGTTTTCCCGTTGCAGGTAAGTTCTTTTGATCAAGTATGTTAAAAATTAAAGTTGGTGTTTAATGTTAGGAAAAGCTGACAGTATACAAATTTTTTACGCAAATAAATGCCTGTAAAATATGTTTCATCGGTTCAAGATGTTTGTGTTGTTGAAATGGATTTACTATCTTCCATAATTTTATGCTCAAGTAACTATCACATGCATTCTTGTCTAAAATTGTTCCATGATCTTAAACATTGTTATATTACTTATGTTTTATTTTAAATGATTCAATAGTGCATAACATCTAACTAGTATTCATGATTGTCAAGGACTAGAATAATAATATTTTCACATGGCTGCATATTAGTGGCAAAACCTATGGATATATTGAAAATTTTGATCCTTCAACCTTAAAACCTATGGTATTTCTTTCATTTCTGGTGCAGATTGGTATTGAAAATTTTCATTTTTTTTTTACAATGAGAAATGAATATTATTGACAGTTGTAAAGAAATGAATTCACACATCTCTACTTCGTTCGATCACTATAAGATTTCATAATGTTGTTTTTCAGTTTCAGCTCAGCCTTGTGGATTTCATAATGTTCTTTTCCTCTTATAGTACATGAATTGTTGGATTTAGTCTGCTATGGCTGGCTGTCAATTCGTTAATATTTGTTCAATGCAGGCAATTACGTTTGCTGACTTTTTCGTAGCTGATATACTGACGTCAATGTCAAAGGTTTGTATCCTGCTGCTCTTTTACGAAAAAATTTCCGAGATACGTTGTCAGCTTCTAATAGTGGTAGTACCACAGAGGCGACTTAATGCAAAAAGATTTCTCTGCGCTTGTGTATAAGACCTATTTAACCAAAATGAGAACGAGCATTATCCATTGTCTTGAATCATAGTGTAAGGTGTAAATGTCAAACGTATCTACTAGCCCTAATAATTTCCTGCTTCATCTTTTTGGGAATTTATAATTAGAAACTGTTTTCTGAATCGTTTTTGTTTACAAACGTATTATCGTGTTATACTTACATGACATGGTTATAACACTGATTTGGCTGCAGGTGTTTTCTGATTTGGAAAGATCAGTGTGTCGAATGATTCACCGACAGGTTGGTTTTCTTCTTTTGTCTTAAGTTTAAATATTCTCACATCGGTTGGGGAGGAGAACGAAACACTCTTTATAAGGGTGTGGAAACCTTTCCCTAGCATATGTGTTTTGAAGATCTTGGTGGAAGCCCGAAAGGGAAAGCCTAAAGAGGACAATATCTGCTAGTGGTGGGCTTGAGCCGGTTTTTAGTTTTTAGTTTTGTTTTGTTTTGTTCAAAATGTTGAATTGTTGATAACATTCCTACACTTGTCAAACTGGTGGAAGATTAAGAGATTATGCTATTATGTTCCAAGTAGTGACACTTTTTCTTTATATGTTTGTATTTATTAAACTTATTCAGGTTGCCACCATTGCATGGTTCGAAGCTGATTCCGTCTGTGGAAGTCACTCTGTTGCGATCCCCGTGGTTCTTGTTTTGCCTTATCTTTTTCGTTTGTTCCAATGTCTCCGACAATACAAGGACACAGGAGAAAAAACAACACTTTTGAATGGTGAGTTCTAATGGTTCTTGTTCCCTGTCTCTATCAAAATTGGTAAAGTCTTAATTAGTTTTTCCAAAACCCTGGGAAAGAGTGAGGAAACAACCTAAATCAAGAAGAGAATGATTACGGGAAAATCGTGTGAAAGGGAGTCCTTGAAGGAGCGTAAGCTGTGTAACATATCACAAAAGCTTTTTGTGGTTCTATTTACCTTGAAAGAATCTTTGATTACTTTCATAATCAAAGGATCGTCGAAAATAAACAATTTCATTGGATTGATTGGTTTGAATCATCTAGGTTTAACGTTTCTCTTTCGTTTTTTCTCTTTATCCCTTGGATTTTCTTTATAAGATATTTGTTTGAATTGAAAGCATTTATATTTCCTTAATTTTGTTTTTTCATTTTTCTTTCACTCCCTTTTAGGAGTTTGTATCTTTTGAACATTTCATATCTTTAATGAACAATTTTGTTTTTTGTTAAAAAAAAAAACTTCCTTGTAACGACCCAGATCCACCGCTATCAAATATTGTCCTCTTTGAGCTTTCCCTTTCAGGCTTCCCCTTAGCTTTAAAACGCGTCTGCTAGGGGAACGTTTCCACACCCTTAAAAGGGTGCTTTGTTCTCCTCCTCAACCAATGTGGGACATCACAATCCACCGCCCTTTAGGGCCCAGCATTCTCGCTGACACTCTTTCCTTCTTCTAATTGATGTGGGACCCCTGCCAAATTCACCCCCTTTTGGGGCCCAGCGTCCTTACTGGCACATTGCCTCGTGTCTACCCTCCTTCGGGGAACAACCTCCTCGTTGGCACATGGTCTGGTGTCTGGCTCTGATACCATTTGTAATGACCCAGATCTACCGCTAGCAGATATTGTCCTTTGGACTTTCACTTTCGGGCTTTCCCTCAAGGCTTTAAAACGCGTTTGTTAAGGGAAGGTTTCCACACCCTTATAAAGGTGTTTTGTTCTCCTCCCCAACCAATGTGGGACATCACTACCTAAAATTTTTGAGACCCATTAATTTCTCCAGATGACACCTAATAAACAGTTACAACTCTAAAATTTTTCCTGCTTTTTCCCCTTTTGTTTTGTTGTAATAATTCAAGGATAATCTTGTGTTTATTCTGTTTGTATGTTATATCTATGATCCTTGCTTTATAATTGTTGTTGTCTTGATGCTATAATAGTAACTCTAATTTGGTCATCGTTGCAGCTCTAAAATATTCAACAGCAGTACCGGTCATTTTTCTTTCTGCCCTTAAATACCATGTCTTCCCTGATAGATGGACCAACTTTTATCGGCCCCTTTGGCTGCTGTCTAGTGTTCTAAACTCTTCATACTCATTTTACTGGGATGTCAAACGAGATTGGGACTTGAGGTATGCTAGTTTTATATTATATTATTCGTTTCATCTTAAAGAAAGAACAGAAGGTATTAATTCAAGGAGTACAAAAAGGGTGGAAGACGAGACCACGTCCCTCTTTTTTCGTCTTACATAATTTTTCATGGAGCAAGTATTCATTCTATGTTTGCTTTTCTCTTATCATTGGGTGTCTGGTTGAAAATGGTCAGGATGGATGGGGGAAACTTTGCATTGTTATAATCCATGTTGAAAATGCACAATCATGTAGATGCAGGATTACATGAGCATAAATTAATTGAAGTAGTTCATTGTGCCGTCAAGATGAGTCAACTAAATCTTGTACATATTTTATGAGGTTTTATGTGCTTGTATGTTTACTCCTTCAAGTGTCTGGAGAAATTGTAGCTTGCGTGGTCTTATGATTTGTTGACATATGGTTTTATTTATATCTAAATGACAGCACTTTCACTCGGATTTTCAAGTTCAACCGACCGCACTTCTTCTCGCATCTCCTGTATGGGCGGAAATGGGTAATGTTCTTGATTCATAGACTTGAATTGTTTCAACAAGTTAGCCACCATATTCTATCCAGTTGGTTTTCTAATGAGATCAAATCCTTGTTGATTTAACATGAGAATAAATGGCTGCATAAACCCGTACTTGGAAACTCGGTATTTCTCGACTTTGGAGCTCTATGTTAATGACCTTCATTGTTGGTCACTTGGCTAAGGAATTATTCAGATTTCTTTTCAGTCTACTTTCTAGCTTTGTTTCCTAGTTTTAGGCTTTTTAATGACTTTGAATGTGAGATCTTTGGTAGATTTTTAAAACTAGAAAGAAAAGGTCATTTTAGAACCCATGAATTCTCTACAATCGGTATCCCTGTTCACATATTTGGTCCCTTATTGTTGTATTTTTATAGTTTGTTTCACTAGTTCTTCGAACCTCTTTGTCTGTACTCTGCACACTCTTTTTTCCCCCATACAATTTGTGAGATGGTATGTCGGTTGGGGAGGAGAACGAAGCATTCTTTATAAGGGTGTGGAAACCTCTTCCTAGCAGAAACGTTTTAAAATTTTTTTTTAGAGGAAACCCAAAGGAAAAAGCCCAAAGAGACAATATTTATTAATGGTGGGCTTGGACTGTTACAAATGACATCAGAGCTAGACACTGGGCGAGGTGCCAGTGAGAAGGTGTGGTAGCAAGGATGCTAGTTCTTGAAGGGGGGTGGATTGGAGGTCCCACATCGATTGGAGAAGGGAAAGAGTGCCAGCGACAACGTTGGACCTCGAAGGGGGTGGATTGTGAGGTCCAACATCAGCTGGGGAGGTTTATAAGGGCGTGGAAACCTCTTCCTAGTGGATGCTTTTTTAGAAATTGTAAGGAGAAATCTGAAAAAAAAGCTCAAAGAGGTCAATATCTGCTAATGGTTGACCTATGTTCGATTTTTTGCATTTTGTTTTTAGATATTATGAACAGCACGTGATTATGAAAAATCTTTTGGTACAGCCAATGGAAGGATCATCATACTAGTCTATGGTTTTCTACAGGTATACATCTGGGTGCTGGGAAGTAATCTGATATTGCGGTGTACATGGACGTATAAGTTATCGGCTCATCTTCGCCACAATTACCTTACGGTGTTCACTATCACGGCGTTAGAGATCTTCCGAAGATTCCAGTGGATTTTCTTCCGAGTCGAAAACGAGTGGAACAAGATGAACTCAAAGACGAACATACAAATTACGTCGAGTAATCTCCCAACCGAAGAAGACAAGTTACTTAACTCCAGTAACCATAGTGTTTAAAATTGTTGAGTGGCAATTGATTTTTGCATTATTGAGGCATATGGTAGGTGTATGGTATTATGTGGATGAATGCCATTTGTTTTGTTTTGTTTTGAATAATTGTTGTCATTAATCTTATGAGAAGGGTCTCTTTGCCATCACAGATGGATTAGCCTTTTAATGTCTTAATGGCACCTCTATGGATACCCCCTCATTTTTTAAGGTTTCAAAACTAGTAAATTTGAACTTTTATTTCTATGAGTTGATTTGAGAGATTTATTCATTATTAAATGTGGCCTCGTGGTTAAAAGATGCCTCAAAGCGGTTTATTCTACTCTTCAAGATGCTCAAGATTAACCCCTTAGGCTAGTATGAACTCGAGGTACTTTTGTGCCTAAAACTCTGATCAATGCTAACGATTCTAGAGTGTTTGGACTACTGAAAGCATTTTGACTTAGGTTAACATATAAATCTCTCTAGCTCTGGCGTCCTAATTTTAGCTTAGTTCATTTATACATGCTTTACTAGGGAGATGTTTCGATCCTCACCTAAAGCACAAAAAATATATACTAAAACATTCATGCAAACAAGCTCACCAGAAATGTAACATTCATCAATAGCATCCCATCACACATCACAATAGCCCTCCTCCTCTAGCTCATTAGAGATGTAACACTCATTAATTGCCTCCGTCACACATCACATCCTCATTTCTAACTTAGCGGAAAGTATATTAAACAACTCATATTTTGGTAGTTACTTACATCATACATAGTTTTCTCATCCATATTGCTCAACTCATATTCTCTCTTGAAAATCTAAACCTAAGGGCATAATGGTAATTTCAATAACACTTCCCAAAATACCATTTCAAAATCCTAAACATGCATTTTTCTAACCATCTAAAGTAAGGAAGGCTAGTGCATGCCTGCAGGTCGTGATCCCGCCTAAAGTCTGTGTGGTTACTTAGATTATGCTTGTGGCCCGTAACACATGAACCATCTACTTGCTGAATGCATCTCCATCCACTCCCCGACACATATACTCCCATCGTCCAACCGCATTCATCTGTTCATCTGCCGACACGTGTCTCCACCATCTTTCATTGTGGGTTCGCCTGCAATATGGTATATTTCTAGATTTTGATCCGTTTTTTATTTTTTTTTTATTATCTTTTTACATTTTCATAACTTTCTTCTTCGTATAACTCTAATCAACTTGATCAACTAACTCTAATCAACTGGATCAACTTGGTTCTTGACTAAAGTTCTATAGTTTCAATCCATCTTTAAAAAATTACTATTCTTGTAATCTATAATCAAACACATCGAACAAATAAATAGGTCCAAAGTTGAAATATATATATATATATATATGACGGTAGAAATTGAAGGATGGGAGGAAAGAGAGATAATAAAAAATGTCAACTCCAAGGTCATTTTCTAAAAATCAGTATTTGGGTTTGTTACATAGAATCAGTCTCTTTCATAATTTCTTCAAGCCTCTTTGATGGTTAGTTGCCAACTTGTGACATTCTAAACAGATACAATGGATGTAGTTACAAATGTGTCAATTTCTATAAGATCGAACGTCATCGATAGACTCGATTCATGCATCTGACGTAGGACGTTTAGTAGGAAAATTATGAAGTACGAGATAATGAGGTCAATTTGAAGATAACTCAATAATTACAACATATGAACTCGATCAAAATGTTAAATGTTTGAATCTCTCATCTGTACTTATCAACTAAAAAAAAAAGACGGTGATGTTTGTCAATTTGAGCATAGCTCACCTGAATATGCTATTTGAACTTAATCAAGAGATTAGATCTTTGAATCTCTCCCCTCTACTTGCTAATCAACTAAAAAATAGATTATGATGTCATTTTGAGCATACTCAACCGATTATGATATATGAACTCGATTAAGAGGTTAAATATTTGAATCTCCAACTTTTACTTATCTATCAACTAAAAAAAGAGATTATGATGCCTATGATAAAGAAGATAGTATTGTAATGACAAATTGAGCATAACTCAGCTGATTACGACATATGAAATCGACCAACCGATCAAATGTTTAAATCTCTCGTTCTTACTTGCTAATCATCTAAAAAATATTATGATGCTTACAATAAAGAAAATCGTATTGTGATCCAATTTGAGCATAGTTCAACTGATTATAATATATGAATTTGACTAAGAAGTTAAATGTTCGAATCTCATACTTCTACTTCCTAACCGCTAAAAAAGAGATTGTGATGCTAATTTGAGCATAACTCAACTAATTACAATACATCAACTCGAAAAAAAGATAAAATATTCAAATTTCCCGCTCGTACAAGTTGATAACTAAAAAAATGTGATTGTGCCTATGAGAAACTTTTATTTATTATTTATTTATTGCTAGTTAACCAAATTGCTTTACTTTTTGGATGCAATCTTGGTTGGTTCATGCATCAATGCTTTCCAAGGGTGATAAAGACATGATTAATTAATTAAAATTGATAAAGAAAGAACAAATAATGCTAATTTTTGTTTTCCTAATTAATTTTCACATGATTTGACATTGGAATAATGTTAATCAATGATTTAATATAAGGATAGATGCCTTTTCGCTGCCTAACCTTCTCTCACTATCATTGCCAACAATGAGCTATTTCAAGTATCATTTAAGAAATACAAAATTAGTAAATTATTAAATATATCTTAAAAATATTTGGGGAAATATAAAATTGCTAATATATTTTGTGAGATAAGTGAGTCAAGTTGCTTTCTTGAAAATGAAAGTAGTTGAAAAGATTTAGAAATTTTAGAATTAAAAATATGATAGGTATTATTTTCATTTTATTAATAAGTCGGTAAACAATAAAATATTCACAATGCAACACTCCGAAGTAAAAGTAATGAACTTTATAGGATCTAAGCCGCCCATATAGGACCCAAAGGATAACACGAAAGAAATTAAGGAATATAAGCAAGGACAAGGATCTTAAGCAAGTCACTTGTATACCCTATTAAGTAATCTTAAAGTTTTAAGACCTTCGGAAAAGAAAAAGTAAGTGTAAAGGACAGCAATGTCAGCTTTTCAATTTTTAACGAACTTTCGAGATTTCTAATTTTAACAAACTTTCGAGATTTCTAATTCCTTATCTAGAAGAAATTTCAATATGCTCAAGAGGGAAAAGCAGGGAGAAGTCTAGAATTTTTTGAAAAAAATTAGAATAAAAAATTCAAAATGGAAAATTACCAAAATACCCTTGAACTTCAAGATGATTACAAAAATGCCACGGATCAGAAAATCAGATAGGCGACAGTGAGACGTGATCAGAGAATCTTTCAAATCTTCTAATCCAACCATTGAATCTTTACCAAATTTGAGTGTGTTCTAGAGGATACACAACTCACTGCATCCAACGACTAAAATTCAAATTGGAAGTTGGTAACTCGATGATCAGAGAAAATATTTCCTACGATAAATATAGAAAACTAGATCTCCAAATCACGACGATTATGGAGGTTTCCGGTTTAAGCTTCCCCTATAAAATTTGAAGTTGGGGCATTATTATAGAACATGAATCGAGTTGAGTCGAGCTCCCAATCACAAGAAATAACCGTTTAGAGTTTAGGTCTCCTACTCTCAAAATTCTTCCAAATCCGAGAGCAACTGTCCACCATTTCCCTTCAAACTTGTTCCTACAGTTTCTAAAAAAGATGACCCATAAGCCTTTTTTTTAAGGAACCGAGTGCTAAAAGAATCTAGAAATATTCCCCCAATAGTTGCCACCATTAAAGAACTCAAAAGAAGCTTGAAAATCTAATTCGAGCATACAATCAAATTCGTCAAGTGGAACCAATCTCATTCAGTTTCTACACCTCCAAGGAGTATTTCCCGAGAAGAACACGAAGAGAAATAATCCCAAAAATGTGCTCAATTGAAGAAAATAAGTTTCGGGTATAATTTAGGGGTAAGTATCGAATTCCTATTTACTGTTCATTTTTTTCTTCAAATTGGGTATTTCTCTAGTATCATAGGATCAATTTGAGTAAACTTCATGAAGAAATCGAGGGGAGAAACACTGTGTATGGAGCTAGAGAAGTGAAGTTTTAGGCAACGATGAATATGGTCACGAGCGTCTTCTTCCTGTCCAGAGGAAGAAGAATGACGTGGCCGGTTCAACTGAACCAGCCATGTCAAACTAAAATGTGACCCTCCCTCGATTTTTCTCAATTTTAACTCTCTTCCAGACCGATTTTAACCCTCTTCCATACTTATATACTGTCCATTTTTCTTCAAATTGAGCATTTCTCTAGTTTCATAGGATCAAGTTGAGTAAATTTCATGAAGAAATCAAAGGGAGAAACATGCATTTCTCTAGTTTCATAGGATCAAATTGAGTAAATTTCATGAAGAAATCAAGGGGAGAAATACTATGTATGCAGCTAGAGAAGTGAAATTTTAGGTGACGGTGAATTTGGTTGCGAGCACAGGAAGAAGACAATGATGTGGCCGGTTCAACTGAACTAGCCATGTCAAACTAAAATGTGACCCTCCCTCGATTTTTCTCAATTTTAACCTTCTTCCAAATTGATTTTCATAAAAGAAGAATTATGGTTCCAGAAGCCATAGTAAGAAATCAGTGAAATGAAATTTGAAGTAATTCGAATACCAGAAGCTCGAGAACGGAGATCCCGAATGTCGACGAGGTAAGTAGCCATCTTGCACTTTTCCTAAGAAATACTTGTAAGAATCACTTGGATTTCTATATGAACCCTAAAATAAGTATGAATTAAGGAAATATGAAAGAAAAACACCAAGAACCATGAGTTAAAGTACTAAACCGATCAATTTTTTTTGAGATTTAAGTAACATTAAAATAAACCACTAAATCAACTCCACTGTTAGGATCGCACAACAACGCACACACTCGATCTAGATGAACACAAAGAAAAGGATAGAGAAAATTGCAAGGAGAACTCTGGCTAAAAGGATTTTTTTTTTATTTGATGATTTCAGGTATGTACAACAAGAGAGAGTACAGAGAATAGAAAGTACATCTTCAAAGCTTTACTGGACGGGATATATATATATGGTTCAGTCTACTAAATATAGCTTTACCAGATTTAACCATCTACTATATATAGCTATTTACCATATATAGCTTTACCGGATATAGCTTTACCATATATGACTTTACCAAATATAGCTTTACTGGATATAGCCGTTGACCAAGCTATAAATACAGGGAGCAGACTCCATAACTCAACAATTCTCCCACTTGGAGACTGATCCTACACCATACCAATTAGGGCTTTGCATAACCTTAATTTTCCAACATCAACACATTTTGTCAACATGTCTGCTGGATTCTTTGCACCCTCTATCTTCTCCAAACACATATCGCCTTCTTCCACTAACCTGCGAGTGAAATGGTACCGTCTTCTAATGTGTTTTGTCCTTGAATGATAGACTGGGTTTTTCACCAACTGTATGACACTCTGACTATCTGTATGAAGGATCTTCTTGCACTGCTTCCGGCCTAATTCTTCTAGATAGTCTGTCTCCATATCATCTTCTTTCCAGCTTCAGCTATAGCCACGTACTCAACTTCAGTAGATGAAAGAGCAACGCATTTCTGAAGCTTGGACATCCAACTCACTACTGTTCCATCTATAGTGTAGATATACCCAGATGTGCTCTTGCTGGAGTCTACATCTCCACTCAGATCAGCATCCACAAAACCTTGCAGAACTACTTTGCCATTGCCATAACAAAGTGTAGTATTGGATGTACCTCTCAGATATCTCAGAAGCCATTTCACAGCTTCCCAATGTTCCTTCCCTGGATTTGTCATGTACTTGCTAACAACTCCCACTGCATGTGTTATGTTAGGTCTAGTGCAGACCATAGCATACATCAAACTCCCAACTGCAGAAGCGTACGGAACTGATGCCATGTGCTCACGTTCCTCAACTGTCTTGGGAGATTGCCCCTTTGACAATTTAATATGATTTGCCAAGGGGGTAGTTCTGGGTTTAGCGTCATTCATCTTGAATTTGAACAACACCTTCTCAATGTACTATTCTTGGGATAGATTTAATGTGCCAACAGATCTATCTCGAGAAATCCTCATCCCAAGGATCTGCTTCGCTGCACCTAAATCTTTCATCTCAAATACTGAAGACAAGCTTGCCTTCAAGTGGTTTATCTCCCTCATACTTGATCCAGCAATTAGTATATCATTCACATACAGGAGTAGAAACACATAAGAATCAGTGTATTTCTTGAGGTAGCAACACTGATCCTTTTCACTTCTGTGGAAACCACTCTTGCTCATGAAGGAGTCAAACTTCTTATACCATTGTCTCGGTGCTTGTTTCAGTCTATACAAGCTCTTATTGAGCTTACACACCATGTGCTCCTTGCCTGGAGCTGCAAACCCTTCGGGTTGTTGCATATAGATCTCCTCATCTAGATCTCCATGTAAAAAGGCCGTTTTTACATCCATTTGCTCGAGGTGTAAATTCTCTAATGCAACAATACTCAGCAGAATTCGGATAGTAGTTAATTTCACAACTGGAGAAAAGATCCCAGCATAATCAATGTCTTTTCTTTGTGAACATCCTTTAACTACTAACCGGGCCTTAAACCTCCTTCTGCCATCTGGTTCAACCTTGATTTTGAACACCCATTTGTTCAACAGAGTTCTCTTTCCTGTAGGCAACTCAGTCAGCACTCACGTATTATTCCTTTCAAGTGAGCTCATCTCATCATCCATGGCTTGCTCCCACTTGGTTGAATCTTTCACTTGTAGGGTCTCATCAAAGGACTCTGGTTCTCCTTCGTCAGTCAGCAACAGATAATGTAATGAGGTTGAATATCTATCTGGTGCTCTGGTAGTTCTGGATGATCTTCTCAACACCTGCTCAGGTGCTACTTGCTCCACGTCTGGTTCTTCAGCAATAGGATCAAGAGTTTCTTTTGCTTCTGTTGTACCATCACTGCGTGAATTTTCTTGTCACTCAAGTTCAACTCCCACTTGCTTCGTAGTCTCAGAGTTTATCTTCTCTCTGTTCTTGTACATGACATTTTCATCAAAGGTCACATCACAGTGTCTTAGGATCTTCATATTTTTCTCATCCCAAAACCTGTACCCAACATGTCAGAGCCATAGCCTATGAAGTAGCATTTCACGCCCTTAGCATCAAGCTTATCTCTCTTCTCTGGATCAACATGAACATACGCAGTACAACCAAAGGTTCTCAAGTGAGAGTACTTGAGTTCTTTTCCTGTCCATACTTCTTCGGGCAATTTGAACTCCAAGGGTACTGATGGCCCTCTATTAATCAAATATGCTGCTGTGTTCACAGCATCAGCCCAGAATGTCTTTGGCAATCCAGAATGAATCCTCATGCTTCTTGCTCGCTCATTCAATGTTATGTTCATCCTTTCTGCAATACCATTTTGTCTTGCCTTACCGGGAATTGTTCTTATTAATCTAATTCCCTCAGCTGCACAAAATGTTATAAACTCTGATTTGTTGTATTCTCCTCCATTGTCAGACCTCAGGCATTTGATCTTCAAACCGGTCTGATTTTCAACTTCAACTTTCCACTTCTTGAAAGTGGTAAACACATCTGACTTGTGTTTCAGAAAGTAAACCCATACCTTCCTGCTAAAGTCATCGATGAAGGTGACGTAGTACCTTGATCCACCAAGTGATGAAACTGGAGATGGTCCCCAGAAGTTTGTATGGACCATTTCCAACCGCACTTTCTTCGGTTCTCTGGCAGCCTTTGTGAAACTAACTCGTTTCTATTTGCCCATAACGTAGCTCTCACAAAGACCCATATCAACAGATTTTAAGCCTTCTAAAGCTCCTTTCGCAGTCAGCATCTTCATTCCTTTGATGCTCATATGTCCAAGTCTATTGTGCCATAGACTTGAATTGGAAGCACTCTCAGTAGCAGTAGTCATGTTTATACACTCTACAGTTATGTATAAGGTTCCGGATTTTGTGCCACGCGCAACAACCATGGCGCCCTTCACAATCTTCCAGGAACTCTTTCCAAACTCTGCTGCATAGCCTGTGCTATCCAACTGACCAATAGAGATCAGGTTCTTCTTGAGACTAGGAATGTATCTGACATCTTGTAATGTCCATAGATTTTCTGCTGGAGTTTGTATAGAGACATCTCCCTTTCCTTCAATCTCCAAGGCTTTGTTGTCAGCAAGATACACCTTTTCGAAATTTCCTGATTTGAAATTTCGAAACAATTCCTTAGTTGGAGACGAATGGAACGATGCACCTGAATCCAAAATCCAGGATTCAGCTGGGCTATCCACACTAAGGATTAAAACGTCCTCAGCATCTTCTGTTGTGTATATAGAATCATCATCATCTTCAGATTTATGATTCTGCTTCTTCTTTAGTTTTGTACAATCTGTTCGAAAGTGTCCTTTTCCCCCACAGCTCCAACACGTTACGTTGGGTTTGTTTGGAGATTTTCCCCGGTTCTTTGATTTTGAACGCCCATGTTTGTTTGAGCTCTTTGATTTGCTTCTTCCCCTTCGATCAACACTGAGAGCATTGCCTGATGAATCTCCAGTTTCCCGTTTGCGAATACTTTCGCTGAGAACTACATCTCGAATTTCATCAAACTTTAGTTTATCAGATCCTCGGGAACTGCTGATTGCGGCAACAACAGTATCCCATGACTCGGGTAAGGATGACATCAAAATCAACGCTTTAATTTCATCTTCGAAATTAATTTCCACCGAACCCAGTTGACTTATGATCATATTGAATTCATTTATATGATCCGCAACACGGACACCTTCAGACATCTGTAGATTGAACAATCTACGCATCAAATACACCTTGTTCATAGCCGACGGTTTTTCATACATATTTGACAGCGCCTTCATCAGATCTGATGTTGTCTTCTCCTTGATGATGTTAAACGCCACGTTTCTGGATAGCGTCAACCGGATCATCCCTAAGGCTTGTCGATCCTTGAGCTTCCACTGTTCCGTGGTCATGGTATCCGGCTTCACCCCCAACAAAGGTTCATGAAGATCTTTCTGGTACAGATAATCTTCAATCTGCATCTTCCAGAAACCGAAATCGGATCCATCGAACTTCCAGAAACCGAAATCGGATCCATCGAACTTCTCAATTCCAATCTTTGAACTTTCCATCTTCACAGATCGTGGTGAATTTTGCCTTGCTCTGATACCAGTTGTTAGGATCGCACAACAACGCACACACTCGATCTAGATGAACACAAAGAAAAGGATAGAGAAAATTGCAAGGAGAACTTTGGCTAAAAGGATTTTTTTTTTTTTTATTTGATGATTTCAGGTATGTACAACAAGAGAGAGTACAGAGAATAGAAAGTACATCTTCAAAGCTTTACTGGACGGGATATATATATATGGTTCAGTCTACTAAATATAGCTTTACCAGATTTAACCATCTACTATATATAGCTATTTACCATATATAGCTTTACCGGATATAGCTTTACCATTTATGGCTTTACCAAATATAGCTTTACCGGATATAGCCGTTGACCAAGCTATAAATACAGGGAGCAGACTCCATAACTCAACATCCACTGCCTATGAATTTTTAATGCTGAGCATATGATGACATGTTAAAATTATATATTAAATTTGGTGGTCATTGGATAACATTAAGCACCTAAACCAAGTAATGGTGTAAAATGACCATAATGCCCTTAAGGTAACGTACCTTCGGTTCATGATTAAAATGACCACCAAATGTTATGAAACTATGTAGAAGGCCCTATATTATGATGATTGAGAATATTGTAAATTTTAAAAGTGGTTGGAACATGATTAGAGTTAAACCAAGAATTAGGAGATAAAAGGATCAAAATGCCCCTCGGACCTTCTAAAGAACTTGAACATGTCCCATCACCATCTTGATTTCATGTTAAAACAAGAATTAGGGCAAGTTTGGAACCTAAACCAAGTTAGGGCCTATAACTGTAGTCGGACGATCCCACTTAGTGACCGCTTCAATCTTGGTGGGGTTTACTGAGATTCCATCCTTTGATACCACATGTCCAAGAACGAGACTTGTCGTAGTCAAAATTCACACTTGGAGAATTTGGCATACAACTTGTTCTCTCCCAAAATGGTTAGGATTTTCCGGAGGTGCTCTTGGTGTTCTTGATCTGTCTTTGAGTACTCAGTTCATTAGCTTCATGAATATTGCTAGGGTGTTGGTGAGGACGTACGACATCAATACAAACTTGTACTGACTATCCTTGTACTGAATGCTGTCCTCGGCGTATCCCTTTCTTTGATCTTAATTTTGTGGTACCCTAATCGAAAGTCAATCTTGGAAAGTATTGTCACTTCCCTGAGTTTGTCAAACATGTCTTCTATACGAGGGAGTGGGTACTTATTCTTTACTGTCCTCTTATTCAGTTCCCTGTAATCAATGCAAAGACGCATCGAGCCATCTTTCTTCTTAAAAAATAACATTGGCACATCCCAAGGAGATACGCTAGGGCGAATGAAGCCTTATCCACCAAGTTTGTAATTGTGCCTTGAGTTCCTTTAACTCTGCTAGTGCCATATGGTAGGGGGATTTAGAAATAGGTCCAATTTTTGGCTCGAGTTCTGTAGCAAAATCTATGGCTCGAGAGGTGGTATTCCTAGTAGGTCTTTCGGAAAGACATCCAAAAATTCATTCACTATGGGTACCGTGTTTAAGGTCTTTTCTTTTCTACTTACATCTACAACACTTGCTAATATGGCCCAACTCCCTTGTTGGACCAACCTATTGGCTTTCATCATTGAGACTACTTTCAGGGTAACTCTAGCACATGTATCCTTGAACTTAAAACTAGATCCAAACGGTGGTGAGAATACTACTTCTTTCTTGCGACAGTTTATACTAGCATGGTTTTAAGCTAACCAATCCATCCCTTGTACTATGTCGAAGTCCATCATTCTAACAACTATCAGGTTTACAGTTAAGGTTCATCCAGTTATTATTACTTTCTCATCTCTTACTCTATCCTTAGCAACTAGGTCTACAACCGAAAGCATACTCTAGTCTCGGCCATGCATATGCCCCCATGTGGCTTTCCATATATATTGCACCCTCATCCTCCTCTTCCTCGGGCCCCATCTTCGTTTTTGGGATGTCTATCAGTATGTCAAGGAAAGTGCCCATCAGCATGTCGAGGGGGATGTTTGTCAGCATATCAAGGTCTATGTGCTGGTGGTTGGCGATATGAGTCCCTTGGTTTATACGATCACTTTCTCTCGATAGTAACTGTTGACTCTCGATAGACTTCATCATTGGGCTTTTCCAGAGCCTTATTCGTCCTTAATGCGACCTCATAAGTGGTAGGGTCTACGGTTTCTACTGTGTGGCAAATTTTTGGGACCAAGCCCATGACAAAATTCTGCATAATCATCTACAAAACGTCCACCATGTATTAAGTAGGGCTATTTTTGGATAGTACTGCTTGAAGAATACCTCCTTGAATCTTGACCAAGTTATAACACTTCTGTTAGGACTGAGAATTTCTCTTTTGTCCAGCCATAATTTTGTGTCCTTTAGCATGAATGACGCACATGACACCTTTTGATTGTCCAGGCAGTACATTAATAAAAATATCATTTCGATTGACGAACTCCACAGCTGAGTTTCTGTTGGATCTCCCGCGGTTTCACTGAAGGTGTACGAATCATACCGCTTGAAATTCCATCAATATCTTGCTTCTCTAGTAGATTGTGAGTTGTTGGCCTGCTAGATGGCTACCATTTTATGAATCAGCGCTTGGAACGATTCCCACATGAGGCTTGTGGTGATATCTATTCCAGTCGCTGGCGTTGCTAAAGGTGACATAGCTGCGTCTATACGAGTTACTAAGCCCTCGCGAGGTGGGCTCTCTTGACCTCTACCCCTTTCTCTAATAGGGGGTCGTCCCCTTCCTCGACGCCTTCTTCAACGTCTTTTAGGCGGCATGTTTCTAAAACCAACATATAGTTTTCCTTACTATTTGCTATCGTAATTCACAATATATTACATATCATCATAAGCATACAATTTGGCAAGCGTGATATCTTCACAAACAAACAATTAGGTCAAATATCATGCTTCGACAATAATATAATTGAGGCTTTCAAATTTAATCACAAGTTACATTTAACAATTGAAGGCAATCATGAAATACTCAATCAATGACATTTCTTTTTCTTATCTTATGCAGGACATACCTCATGGTGATGGGACATTGAAGGTGAGACCATGGAACATGCCAAGCCTACCTCGTAGGCTAGTCTACATAATCTATAGTCTAGAGCTTTGATACCAACTGTAATGACCCTAAATTTTTGTTAACCTAAAGTTGCTCCCATCATCATAGTATGCTCTCTTATGCGAAAATAATCATTTAAAAATATCTTCATTAAACAATGTCATGGACTTACATGTTTTCAAAGAAATGTCTTAAAGTGATGAAAATGAAATATTAAATAAAATAAAGTAAATATTGAGAATAAACATGCCCTCTACTAATTTGTAGTATAATAATTTAAATACCACTATCATATGCATGTATCTTGGTTTTTGTTTGCGATGTTTTCGTCAAGGTGCTTTGCCTTTACCTAAATAATAGAAGAAGCACACAACTTGAGTATTTTAAGAAATACTCAGTAAGTGACCCCACTATTGGGATCAGGGAATGTAACGCATGCAACTCATGATTACGGACCTATCGTTAAAACCATCATAAAGATGGCCTCCAGTCTGGATAAAATTGGATGTGTATACTTCCCTACACACATTCCACACGTGCGAGTGTGAGTCTTTTGTCGGTACGCACCCCTTGGGCCCATCATAGTCGGGCTAGTTGTCCGTAGCCGGACGTCTGGAGGTCAACAAACCATCGAATATCATGCAAGACATGATAACAATCATCGTCATCATATTGTACATGTTCGTACTCATCATCATAAATGGAGAAGTAACCCGATATATATGAACACAGAATATGCATGAGGTTTCTATAGTTTTCATCTTAAATCATTCTTATGACATAACCCTATACATCATTCACATATTACTCTAGGTAACATGCATGCATAACATCTTTTAGGGTTTTGTCTTATAAAATTCTTCCTCATAATGCATCATGACATTTAGTACATGCACATCATTTTAATATGGAATATCATCATATTAAGTCAAATCATCCCCATGCATCTTATATCATCATGTTATCATGCATAATCATCATCATGTCATCATATGATCATATCATTATATCGTCATGTCATCATGTCATAATATATCATCATCATCCTCATCATCATATCATCATATCATTATATCATCACGTCATCAAGTCATAATATCATCATCATCATCATATCATCGTCATCGTATCATCGTCATCATATAACATCATCACATTATCATATCATCATATAACATCATCACATCATCACATAACAAGTCTTCCAATCGAGCCGATAGTATAACCACTTACTTGGTTGGTCTTAGCCGACGTTATCCCTAAACTTAAATGCTCAATTTTGTTCCTCGAAGCTATTCCAAGTATTGTTGGGGTATTTTCCCTTTTAGAACAATCATGTAATTTTCTTAGTAATTCTAGCTTCTTAGCTCAATTTAACTTAAATTGAGAAATCGAACATCATACTAACCTTAATTACCTTAATAAAGTCAAATTCAACGCTGGGAGGGTCCAAAACATAAGGAACGATGTCCAAAATGTTAAACCGAGTTGAATACGCCATTTTTTTAACCGAGGAGCCTTGTTGAGCCGACTGAGCCAAAGGAGTCGGTGGTTGCAGACATGACATGTGGCAAGGGAAAAGCTAACGCGTGCGTGGATCGCGTTCTGGGTCAAGGCGCGAGTCTCGAGTTAGTTTACACGAGTGTAGGTTGCGGTACTACAAGGTCGTCTAAGGTTGTCGAGCCGCGATTGCGAAGCTACTAGTCCGAGTGACTACTGGGCTTAATGATGGGCTCTTGCAGGTGGGTAGCTGGATGTGGGTTATTGGGCTTGACTCTATATTGGGCCGAGTGACTACTGGACAGATGAGTGTTGGTGGCTACTGAAGTGGGTGTCCGACCCGGATCTGAATCCAACCCAAGATATCTTTTTCCTCACCTAAATCATCCGCGATTTCTTTTCTATTTTCTCTCTCTTCCCGAATCGTTCTCCGACGTCCTTCGTCTACTATGACCTTCTGCTTGTTGTTTCCTTAACTCCCACGACGTTACAAGAATGTGTAAGTACCTACAAACACATCCATTGATGTCTCAAATCTTTCTGAAACTCAAGTCTCGTCGGCGACGAAAGAATGATGCGACGAGTCATATGAAGTACGATTGACTTACCCTCCATGTACACGAGTTTGATGGTTGTCAGTTCCTTACAACTACGTGGTTGCGGTTGGTTGTAACGTGCTCAGAGGAGTTCTCGATCCTCTCCGATTTGCGTTTGTTGGAAAGACACAAAAAGGACTGTAACAACCCTAGATTTCTATTAACCTAAAGTCGCTACCATCATCATAACCTATGCTCTTATGCAAAATTCGACATTAAAAGCTTCATATTAAAACAATGTCAGGACTTAATTGTTCGAAAGTATCTTTAAAACAACACAGAGGAATAATAAATAAAACAATTAAAACATTCAAAGCAAAAACATCCTAAACTAAATTTAAGAAAATGAAATACTACTATCCTATGCACATGTCATGGTCTCTACTTGCGATGTTGTTGTCAGCGGCATAGGAGTACCTTGCCTTTAACTAAAATAGAAGTAGCGCACGACTTGAGTATTTTAAGAAATACTCCGTAAGTGACCCTACTATTGAGGTTAGGGAATGCAAACACATCCAACTCATGATCTAGGGATCTATCGTTAAAACCATCATAGGAGTGACATCTAGTCCAAACAAAATTGGATATATAGTACTTCCCTACACACAACTCACATGTGAAAGTGTAGATCCCGAGGCGGTATGAACCCCCCTGGACCCATCATAACCGAGCTAGCTGTCTGTAGCCAAGTTCAAAGGTCAACAAACATTTGAGTATCATGCGAGACATGATCATCATCATTGTAATGAATGCGTCCGTACTCATAATCATAGATTCTAAAAATGAGTTTCTCTAATTTACCTAAGTTTTCGCCATAGGCAAAGTATTTATCTCACACGCTATACTAGTGACTCCTTTACTCATGTATAAAAATACCCAAAATATATAATACAATTATACTATATAATAAAAATTAATGACAATCCTATTATTATCTGTCAACACTGTTTTATTTTTAAAATTTCAAATATTAAGGTTAAATCTTACATTAAAAAAAAAAAGCAATTTTAATGATTATGGTTAATAATTATTATTATCTGTTATGATTCATCGGTAAAGCCCATAGTTGACAACTTGACATAGGAGAATATTTTAATTACCCCAACTGGCTTATGCATTATTATTATTATTTTAATAGCTTTAGATGTAGTCTATGAGCTGTGACATTTAAAGCCTATGATATACCTTATTCTAATATCATTTTTTATTCAAATTTTGCAACTTTAAAATTGAAATAGGATATGTAAAAAGGGGATTTTCAAAATATATATATATATATATATATATATACATTTTTTGCCTAAAAATATTTTAGTATATAATCAAATACTATTATAGTATATAGGATATACTTTATAATGTTAGGTATAATGATCAATCCAATTTAACTCGTACAGTTTGAACTGGGTTAGGTTGGGTTAATCCAACTCGTACCGTTTGAATTGAGTTAGGTTGGGTTAAGTTAGATTGATTTTTGACCGATTAAATTCTTACTTAGTTTAGAAATATACAATTATGTTATACATATTTTTATTTAATTTCATAATTTTTTAAAATATATATTTAGAGATGATAAATCTTAAAAATAAATAAATATTCTAAGAACTAAAATTTTACTATTTATTAAAAATAAAAAATTTAAATAAATTACATGATCTAATCCAACAAAAAAAAAATAACGATTAATTGGGTTGGGTCTAAACAATGTTTCAACTCAACTCACAAACACTCCCTTTGAATATTGTCTTCTTTTAACTTTCCCTCAAAATTTGAAAACACATATACTCTCTGTTACGTTAGGGAGAGGTTCTCATACCCTTATAAGCAATGCAAATCTCACCATCCATGCATCGAGCTCTAATATCAATCGTAACGACCTAATTTTCTTAATGAAACAGAGTTGCTACCATATATATCTTGTGACCTCTGTAGGCAGAATAAGATAAAACCCAGGAAAATATTAAAAGAACAATGTCTATTATTAACTTAAGACGTAAGACCTGCAACTACCCTATACAGATTCCATGATTTTTTTTTTCCGATGCAGTCATCAATCGTATAGGAGTGCATTGCCTTTACTTGAAATATAAGAACAACGCATAACTAAATAAATTCAATAGGGATGAAATATAAATTAATTGTTTAGATTGAGGACCAAATATTTTATTTTAGGGTTTAAAAAAAGAACAAATTGTAAAGAAGCTGATTTCCAAAAAGTGGCAGTAATATAAGTATGGGTATAAATAAAACCCCTCCATGTCCAAGTTCTTCCCCCTTAGCCACATCTATTTCCACGGCGGGCGCCGCCACCACCCTCCACCCACAAGAGCTGACACATGGAGGAGACACTAAATTTCCGGACAAAATAATGGCCGGCTGCTGTTTTTTCTGGTGTTCCAAGGTGGCTTTGTTGGTTTGTACGGTCTGTCTTCTGGTGCTGCCTCTGCTTCTTCCACCACTTCCGCCGCCGCCTACGGTGGTGCTCTTGGTTCCCATTTTCCTTATGCTTCTTCTTCTCTTCTTTGCTTTCTCCACCTCCCCTTTCCCATCCATGGCTGCCATGCAACAAAGCTTTTGACATTTGTAAGTCGCTTACATTTCCAATCTTAACTTCTAGAAACTTCCATTTCGATTTTGAATTTTAGCTGTTATAAATAAAAATGTTGTTTTTTTCTCCATTCGGGTTAGTTCAAACTTTGATTTATTTGGTATTTGAACTTTTCAAATCTATATTATGATCTTATACTTAGTCTCTCCTAAATCTCTCCTAAATGCTTAAACGAATATAAAATTATTAAAATATCAATGACTCGTAAGAAACTTTATAAATCGAAACAAGAGGAACAAAATGTGATATTTATGAGTAGTTTGATTTGGTAAAAATGTCATGAACTCGAATAAGTCTAGAAAAATAGTCCGTCATTTATCTAAGAGATAAATTTTTTTTTTACATGTATTTAATTTGTTAGACAAACATAGATAAATTTTTTTTTTACATGTATTTAATTTGTTAGACAAACACGACTCTCCACAGTGGTATGATATTGTCAATTTTGAGCATAAGCTCTCATGGCCTTGTTTGGGCTTCTCCAAAAAGCCTCATACCAATGGAGAGAGTATTCTTTATTTATAAACTCACGATCATTCCCTAAATTAGCAGATGTGGTTCTTTCATCATCCAACACCTCCCCACGAACAAAGTGCGCCTCCCCTTAATCAAGACTCGACTCCTTTGGAATCTTAGTTATTTTTTACTGCCTTCGAGAGACTTGACTCCTTTTCATTTGTTCGATATTTGAGGATTTATCAATTTACTGGCACAACTAAGTTTAGGGCATGGCTCTGATACCATGTTAGACGAACACGACTCTCCACAATGGTATGATACTGTCCACTTTGATATTAGTTTCATGGCTTTGCTTTCGGCTTCCCCAAAAGGTCTCATACTAATGGAAAGAGTATTCTTTCTTTGTAAACTCATTATCATTCCCTAAATTTTCCTAAATTGGCGGATGTAGTTCTTTCATCATCTAAGATACTTTACTATAAATACTCATCAAATCTACGTTCCAATTCACACTAGCAATGAGAATTGAAAAGTATAAATACTTAAGTTCGTCTATTCAAAAGTTCTTTCCCTTCACGTTGTTATTTCTGTTTCAGTGGTTTGATTCGACACATTTCGATTGTGTTCATATTAAATTTGAATAAATAGTTATTTTTATCTTTAAAAAAATGAAATAAATATTAAAATAGGGTTTAAATGTAGTTTATGCATTGGGGTGGTGAATGAAATTAAGAAAAATGCAGAGAAGGGCAGTAGAGTGATGTATTCTTGAAAAAGAAAATTTGAAGATAGTAGTTTATATCACAAAAAGGGATTTGTACAAAGAAAGAGATGAAATAATTAATTGTAGACCCAACAACCTTTTTGGCTTGTCTTCCAAATCTATTTATTTGCTTTTCTGACATAATTGAATGTGCGCAGCCCTATAATAAACATGTTTTAAGTCACAATTACCTCCATTTTCGAACATGTTTGGTTTTGTTTTTTCTGTTTTTTCCCACCACAATTTAGATCTTTGCCATAAGAATTATTTGGTTTTGATTATATATATATATATATATTTTTTTTTTTAATAATATCGAGTTATCAAATATGTATGACTAGACCGAAATACTCATATGTATGCTAAGAAGTCTTTCCGAACAATAATTAAATAGAAATATAGTCAAAATATATAAAATAAAAATAAAAAATTGATATATGCCAGAGTAGGATGAAAGTACCAGCTGATTTAGGGAAGGATCATGAGTTTATAATCATGGAATACTCTTTCTGATGCGAGGCACTTTGGGAAAGCCCTAAGCAAAACCATGAGAGCTTATGCTCGAAGTGGACAATATCATACCATTATGGAGAGTCGTGTTCGTCCTAGACAGATCAATAAATTTAAATAACATAAAAGTTCAATTTCTTTTCTTTTACTTTTCATGTGGATATGCACTTTAATGTCTCACTAGGGAAAACTCAGTTTCATGAAGTAAAATGTTGAAAGAATGAAACATGTTTAATAATTAGTGACTTTTATGAGAATATACATGTATGAGGTTGCCAAACATCACTTCATCAACATAAATATTTCTTGCAGAACAACATTCACGTAACATACTAGTGTCATGGTTATACTTTTTTAAACCGTGCGATGTCATGATTTTGATATGTTTACGACTAGTTTTGAGGGGAACCTAACCTTCATATATATTTTTTATCTGGTTTTGTAGCTTCATCGAACTTTTGAGAAGATTTGTTTTCGCCAATTGAACATCATTTGTGCGAAATCCAAGCTTGTTCAACCATACACTTCTCCTGCGCGTGCATATTCAATCATCTACGACACAACCAACTTGCCTTTACACCAGGCTAAGTCATTTGGCTCAACCTTATTATTACTAGGATACAAGGTCTCTCGTGTGCAACATTGCATCCAACATCATCTTGGGTCCAAATTAACATGCGCCATATGTCTAGACACCATCCCAAGTGACGGGGTGTCGTCAGCCATCGTAACTCACTCAATCATGTCATTGAGAACGGGTTCATGTGTCGTTCATAACATTAGAAAATTCCGAACATCCAATCATCTGGGTTCTATCGAGGCATTGGCTCACCCATGCCCATGTCATGTCATTTACGGACTTCGTACCAGATAGTCGGTGCATAATCCAACCTCTGACACATGGGCTGGGGTGTAATATCTACACACCCGTGCCACCCGGTACTATTCTTGAAAAACTTATTTCAAAGGAAGTCGCCTAAGACATTCATCTCAGAATGCTCACCCTAACTGTTACATACGCATGTGCCATAAGATAGTTCGCTTAGGCCACATGACCCAGAGGTGATAGAGAGCTGACACCATGCCTCCCCCTAAGGTACATTTTGAGGCATTTCTAAACTTGCAGGCGTAGACATGAATTTGGCGCACAAACATATGGTGTTGTGGAGCATCTGTACGGTGTCCGATTGACACAAAATTTAGCAAGCTTTCATATTTCATATGCTGGACGGACTTGGCTTTAGAACCGCATGCCTAAATTTCCTTCAGAACCTTGACTTTTGAGGTTAAAAGCTTGGGTTCTACCCGACCCTTCAACAAGCCTATGTTTGACACTCTTGTCTACTCATTGCCCTTATCTTGCTTATGCCTCGTATTCTCTTCAATGTCCACTCTGTGTGGTGTGTTAGATGATATATCTTACTTCTCGGTCGCATCATGACACTCATTTAGGCCCTCACATAATATGATGGGTGTCACTTGAGGTTTGTCTGTTGCAACGTGAAGGACACAACTTACTCTCTTCATGGTAAGATTGTGACAACCAGCATACATAATTCTATATGATATCACTTGTCTTATTATTTTAAAAAAATAGGTAATCATCAATACAACAATAAATTATTCAATGTAGCGCTAAAACGTTAAAACGATAAAAGACATTTACATAAATTTATTTCCAACAATAGTTATTTTTTTTTTGAAAGTTTAAGCCTAAGTTCTAAAGCTATTTGAGTTTTTGGAAAGGCCTCAAAATTTCGAATGTTTCTCTTGCTTCTCAGAAGCTCTATCGAGGTCTTAAATTTGTTCATAAGGTTCTAACACCATAGATTTATGGAACAACGTATCTAATCTTTGAGGTAAATTAACTTTTCTATTATGTTAGACTTAGTCAACTTGCATTACCACAGTTAACTTTTCTATTATGTTAGACTTAGTCAACTTGCATTACCACGATAGTGCATGACTGGTATTCTAGGTTAAGGCGTTGCCTTATCATATCTGATTGGATAATATGATGTCATCTCATCTAAACATCATTTGCATAAGGTTAGTTGATAACCCTTAAAGCAAGACCATAAAGTCACACTTGACTGACCCCGTGTGCTGACTAGCTACTAATTTTAGCTATGTGATATCTCGTCCATCCCAGATAGATTTACGACGATGCAACCCTATTCAAAAGGCTAGAGACCATTTTCACACACGATAGTGGCACTCATCATGAGCTAAACTACCCATGTAATCCCTTGTTCTAACTCAGGATTGATTCATAGAATTGGGGGCTCAGTCTTTAACCTGTTTCTACACTTGATAGTAGCTCAAGTAGTCTCATCACACTATCCTATGTAAAAGATTTGGGTTAAGCTTGATGGTACGAGTTCCTCAATACCTACATCTTGGCAAGGGTACTACCTTGTATGACCTTGATCGCCAAATAGTGCTGATGAGGTATCGTAGAACATAGGAAATGATCTTGGCACTAGTGATATCGTTCACATTATTGGTAAGCTTGATAAGGTTTCTTAGTCATCCTTAGATGTCGTGGAGATTTAATAGGTTCTTAGGGTATCTAAACGGTCTAAAGCTAGAACTCACATTTCCATGGACTAGCTCCTTGGTGCTAATTTTGTTATGGAAGCACTATGGTCTTGACCATAATCTTTGCTCACGTTCGTAAGGTTCTCGGTCTACTGAAATCATTCTGACGGAGGTCAACATGAAACCACCCTAGCTCTAGCGTCAGACTCTCAAGTACAACCATGCATGCTTTAATAGGGAGACAATGTCATTAATCACCTCGAATAAAGAACTCAAACTTCAAGTATACATGCATGCTCGACAAGGAGTTATTGTCCATTAATCATTGGGAGCTCAAAGCACATTCAAAAGAAAACTTACATGCAAGCTCAACAGGGAGATAAAGTCCATCAATCATCTGGAGCATAGATCGAATTATCTCATCCTTCTATTTAGCACAACGAACATTTCAAACAACATGCATCTTAAAAGCCTCGTCTTGAGGACATTCCTGTAACAATTGAAAATTAAAAAAAGAAAAATTGTTCCACATCGATCAGATTGATAAAGAGGAAGTTGGACTCTAAGATAAAAGAGAGGTCCCTTGGCTTACTGAATGACACCAACGGTTCCATTTCATCCCACTTTCACGATTCGGAGCCCCTCTAAGAATCCATATTCTAACACCTTTAGCTCGGCCTCTCGGTTGATCTGGCTCGAATTTGATATTTTTGGACTATTTTCTACCATTTTTTACTCTTTAGGAGATGTTTATGACGTCAATATGACTTATTGTTTAGCTAATTTAAATTATTTTGAGTTAAGTTTAAACTATTTTATACAATTAGCCAATTTTGCTTGTATAATTCTAAATTATGATTGCGAGACTCCTTAGGTAGAATTAGATTTTAAGGAGCACTTTTAAGCTAGTATCAAGGGAGCATAATGACTTCGGCTTAGGAACACTACGTCACGACAAGAAATGGAGATATGGTTTGCATCATAAGTACATACAATGATTTGAAACTATGAGACCTCATGCATTTTGTATATCACGTAAATAGAGATACTTCCCCTTTATGATTACTACAGATGTGTACACTACGATATTATGACACCATGATATTATGTACGCTCTTTTCCCTCCATGGCTTTTGACATCGTGAGTGTATGCAAGCCCGCAGTTAAGGCTAGGGGATATTTATACGAGTCTGTTTGATGGGTGCATGTATAGAGAAGTACTACACATCCAACCATGTTCAGACTAGAAAGTAGAGCCCAAGGCCATGATGTTTTATGTAAAGATAGGTCCCAGAATAATTGCATGTGATTATATTTCCTCACCAAAACAACAAGATTACTTACTCAATATTTTTAAATACTCAAGCCACATGCTACTTCTTTTTCCGATAAAGGTAATACACCTATGTACATGACAGCATCGATATGGAGGTCATAGAAGTGAAGTCAGGATAGTCGCATTTGCATTTGATTAAATAGTCTAAGTTAGATTAGGACATTGAATTGTTTTAAATTCTTATATCTTGATTCTGCTATTTGTTGACATTATACATAACATTCTCATCTAAACTGCCATTCTAAATTTCTAATCCTGCATAATCTAACCGCCTAAAGTAGGCTATGCTTGCATACTAAAATATCCTAATGATTCCTACCATAATTGTTTCAAGACAGTCGGAAGGCTACTTAGGTGTGCCTGTCTTTCTCAAGCTCGCATTGTACTTGTTAGGAGTTCCAAATTTCTAAATATTTTGGAACTTAGAACCTAATTCAAGTTACAAAAGTACAATATTGAAATTGAGAGTCAAATCAGGTGCTCGAACACGGGCAAGAGTAACCCACACACCCAGCGTCCATGCTGCTTGACAAGTGTCATTCGTGGATTAGCTCCTACAACTCCCAAGTGTGTTCAAGCATCACGCAATGCTTCTTTTTTTTTTTTTTTTTTTTTTCTTTCGTTTTCATTGGCACGTGTACCTTCATTTTGATTTTTGATCAATTATTCTTACATCAATATGTGGCCTATACACGTGGCCAATTATTCTTACGTCAACACGTGTACCTTCATTTTTTTTCTTTTTTTAATTTTATTTTATAATTTTCTTCTTCATTTATCCATGTTTAAGTGGCTTACAAATACTTAATTAGGAAAGGAGGACATAAAAAAGAATCGAAAGAACCTATAGATGTTATGTAATTTGAGGAGGAAATTGCTATAAGATTGATCTCAATGTCTTTGGTTGAATCTTCACACTTGATTCATCGTCTGAATTTCCTACATTTACTCTCAAAAAATGAAAAAGGAAAATAGGAATTGTAACCTTTCGATCGGCTGTAGTCAGCTTCACAGTGTGCTTGACTGGAGAGTCTGCGCCTCCACACAAGACTCGCTTCTGACCAATCAGCAAAGGCTTGTGAAGTTGGACAAGGTACGAAGAATGAATCTATCTTTATGTACGGAAGTTGTTGGCAGCGGCCACTCAACAACTCGAGCATTTTTCTTTCTTCTATTATGAGAGTGGGGTGGTTGGTTCACATTCAACAAGGGTAGAATACTTGATCGAAGGTGCATTCTTTCTCATGATGACTAGGAACAGGCAAAACACAAATTTCACTTCGAATTTTGGACCTCAACATCTTCCTGCTCATGGTGTTTCATGATCAGTATTGGAAATGGATAGAGAACCGATGGAACGTGCAAAACCACATATTGGATTACTCCAGTGCGGCATGAAGGCGCTGGCGTTGAGTTGGCTCCTATGCTAATCACTATGCTTTGCTTGTCTCCCGACATGGTCGAGTGTTGTGTTTTCATTCGATAAAGCCCAAAGTTTTTCCTCAACCTTAACTTGACCCGTCCAATAATCGTGACCAAATGAAATAAGCCATCTTTATATCAATTGAGGATTAAAATTCCAAAATTAAATGAAAACAATGTCTAACAATTGAGAACAAAAGATCATTATTCTTGTATCACCCAATAGAACATGATAAACAAAATCTTTTTTATCCATTAAAAAAAAAATCTTATGGTTTTATGATGCACAAAACTAAATAAATATTCAGCTAGGTGTTGGTATAGATAATGACCTTCACTTGACCTTCACTTGTTTTAAGTATTTCTTAGCTATTTTCTCATTTAAATCCCTCTCATTTAAATGTGGTTTCATTCATGTACACCTCCTTTACGAATTATTATTCAATGACAATTATTGTTTCAACAAAACTTCTTCAAGTTTTAATGATCGATATCAAGACTTTGAACGTTAAAAATAAGAGAAAACTATATTAAAAGATAAAAAAGGAGAAATATGAAAAAGAAAACATCATATCGTGGATATTCTCTACAAAGAGTTAATGATATGAATGCGTTGTCCAAAATTTATTTTAGGATTGAAAGAAGGAAGAAAATTTAAGGAACGATTAGATCTTTCCTTGAGATAGTACTCTAAATTAAGTGGATAAACATCACTATTGAAAGCACTTACTACCCCTCGTAGCTCTTCCACTTGAGTGGAGTTGCAGTGAGTACTCATATTCAATGAACATATCAAGTGACCAAGAAACTGTTCATTTATAGATATATGATTCTTACCCATATAGATATATGATTTTTGGGTAAGAGTATGAACATTTATTAGTCCATATCATAGGCCTACTTGTTACAAAATGCAAACATCTCTATTCCAAAACATACACATAAGTCCTCAGGCACGCTGATACCAAAAAAAGTCGGTTGCTTTACAATATTCTGGAATGTATCGTGGTTAAGAAAAAATAAATAAATAAAAAAAAAGAAAGAGTTTCGTATCTCTTCCAAGGCTGGGAGAATAAATAGGCGTGAGGAGGGGGGATTGTTCCTAGATCACCCATCTCTTCCTTCCCCTTTGTTTGCCTTTGGTGAGATCCGATGAAATCAGATCTTTCGGACGAAGTTCAATGATTGGAAGAGAAGACAACTGACGGAAGATCTCTATTCATTACCATCCCCTTGTAAGGTTGGGGGAAACATAGGTGCGCTCCTGCCAAATTCTTCTAAGAACCTTATTCATCTTCTGACACGAATACTATTCAATTTTCAGTACAAACTCGTTTTAAAGATTCAACGTCCAGTTACCTTAAACGTCGTTTAATAATTTGGATTTAAATTACACATTCAACTAGATGAAATAAGAGCATGTAAAATGTTACAATCTTTCCTTGACACAAACCGTCTCTTAACTTTTTTTCTACCTTATGCTCCATTACTACCATGGAATATACGTTGGAGGTCACATTGCAATCTCATACATTTTTATTTTTACGCTGGCTACTTCACTAATCTAATTAATTTAATTAATTTTTAAAAATGGTCGATAAAAAAAGAAAACAATTGTATATTGAGGAGAACCATACATTTGATTATTAATAAGGATGTTTCAAAGTGAAATTTAGATACTAAAGTATAAGTTTGAAATTTTAAGTGTTGAATTTCCATAAGGTTTTGAAAAAAATGTTAAATATGTATGCCCAATCGTTCATAATCTTTTAAATAATCTTTTATTTAGATTTCACACTTTTAAAATTTTCAAATTTAACGATCGAAGAATTTGAATTAAATTAGTTATTACCAAACTTATTAAATGAAAATGGTGTATGTCTGTGTTCGAATATGCTTGTAACAGTCGAAACCCATCACTACGAGATATTGTCTTCTTTGGATTTTTCTTTTCGGACTTTCCCTCAAGATTTTTAAAATGTATCTGCTACCGAGAAGTTAAACACTATTATAAAGAATGTTTCATTCTTCTCTCCAATCGATGTAAGATCTCACAATCCACTCTCCTTCGAGGCCTAATGTCTTAGTTGAAACTCTTTCCTCTCTCTAATGAATGTGGAATCTCACAATACACTCTCCACGGGGCCAGCGATCTTGCTGGCACACCGCCTATGTCTACCTCTTTTAGGGCTCAACATCCTCGCTTGATCACCGCCTAAAATTGAAAGAGAGATTTTTGAGGTCTAAATAGCAAGATTAGACACAAGGTGGGAATAAAGAGACAAGAATTGAGTATTAATGGTAAAGTGGAATTGGGTTATTACACTTTCAACGGCAGGATCCAGGCAAGATTATGAAATTGTTCCATCTTGTCGAAAAGAAAAAGAATGAGAAAATTCAATGAACAAGTACTCTGTACTAACTACATTGAAATTTTCAGCTTATTGCTTATCATGATTTTTTTTTTTTTTTTTATAGGAAGAGGAGAATTTGAAGTTTGTGGCTCTTGAAATATAGGGGTGTACATGGATAGGATTGGGTTGTCCATGGTTAAAAAAAATAATTTTTTATTTATTATTTATTTATATACCATTCATAATTATTTAATATAATTTTTGATAAAAGATATTAAAAGTTCACAAATAAACACGAATCAATCTATAATCATTGAAATAAACCGAAAAAATCACGAAAGGTTACCTTCCGATCTTCTCGATTCTTGATGGAAAATGAAGCTCCGGTCACTCAAATCTTCTTCTTCCTTCCAAGAAAAAGTCTTCGTACCCTGATCATGGTTGGAGAAGACTTTCACGGTGGTATGGTGAGTTTTCTGGCAGCGGTTTCTTGCTCTCACTCCCAAACTTTCTCTCTCTTCGTTTTTTCCTTGTTGAAGGTATATTCTGCCATGATCTCTCATGAACCCGTAAAGTAACTTTAGGGCGAAATGATCATCATGTCCCTTGGCTGATTTTGACTGAATGTATATATATTTAGTTGATTTAGTTTCTTTTTCTTTCTTTCATTAGCTGCTACACGATATGCTTATGATATGATACACGTAATATGATGAAATGTATGATATGAATGACATGCAATAAGATGTTTCGACATGATACTCTTCCCTGAAATTACATGAAAAGTTATGTAATGATATGAAGAAAAATGCTAGAGGGGTTGTCACAGATGATAATGAAAAATGAAGAATTTTGGGACCTCATGTATCATTATGGGTTCATACATCGGGGGTACCCCTTCTTCATTTACAATAGTACAGATGTGTATACTACGAGACCGAAAAATGATCATTATATTTATTATAATGCAACGACAGTCGCTATTCTTAAATGGGTGTAAGACATCAACAACTACCAGAGAATGTTCGCCCGATAAGAAAGGGGCCTAGGAGGTGTGCGAACCGATTAGTGGGTCCATACTCTCATGTGCGGATCATGTGTAGAATAGTAAATATACATCCAATTAGCCTGTTTATGATAGTCACGTAAGGAATATAGAGTTATATAATAGGTCTCTCTCATGCTTTTTTGTGTTTGCATTTGACCCCACTATCTAAATCCAATAGTAGGGTCATTTACTAAGTATTTCTTAAAATACTTAAGCCACGTGCTACTTCTATTTAAGGTAAAGGCAAGACATCCCTGTACCACTGATAACGACATTGCAATTCGAGACCATGACACATGCATAGGGTAGTTGTACTTATTTACTTAGACATAGGTTAGAATAGTGTGTTTTAAATTTTAACCCTTATTTATTTCATATAGTATTCCGTTGTGTCGTTTTAAAGTTGTTTTCGAATTTGTAAATCCATGACAGTGTTTTAAGATGAACTTTATGTTTTATGATAAAGTTTAGACGCTTGTTTCCGCACAAAATAATTATGTTATGATGACGATAGCGACTTTAAGTAAGTAGAAATTTAGGGCTGTTACATTAAATGTTGATTTCGAAGCTACAATAGACACTTAACGGTCAACATATTTTGCACAACTTTTGATAAAACTCAATATTAAAAATCATATACTTTTCACCAAGTCTGATGAGAAGAATGATGATGAAAAAAAAAATCCAAAAAAACCTTTCACATTTGCTTTCCAACCAACACAAAGACAAAAATTCCCCTTTTCAAAATATATTTAAGAATGCGTAAAATGAAAACAATACGTTTTACTCAAAATATGAGCATAATTTATGAACATGGAAGATAATATGCTATTACTTCAAAATAAATTAAATATATGTCTAAATCATAATTAATGAACTTTATCATAAATAATTTTCTTAAAAGTAAGACAAACCTTACGGAGGGTTATTTGTTAGTTAGTTTATATTATAAAGTGTTTAAAAATAGTATAAAATATTAGTTTGAATAGGTTCAAGAGATTTTATCTTATTCAATTCGAATAGGTTCAAGAGATTTTATCTTATTCAATTCGAGAGTTAAGTCTGTTAGAATCGCACAGCAACACACACTCGATCAAGATGAACACAAAGAACAGGAGAGAAAAAAAAAACAAGAAGGAATATTAGCTAGGTTTTGTATTGATGACTTCAAGTATGTGCACCAAGACAGAATACGGAGAATGAGAAAAGTACATGTTCAAAGCACTGGCTAAAAGGTATATATATATATTTTCAATTTACTTATATATAGCTTTAACCGATGTAACCCTCTACTATATATATTTAACCATCTACTGTATATATATAAGTATCACCATCTTTCACTAACCTGCGAGTGAAATGGTATCGCCTTCTGTGTTTTGTCTTTAATTGATAGACTGGGTTCCTCATCAACTAAACGACACTCTTTTTATTTGTATAAAGGATATTCTCATGTTGTTTCTTTCCCAATTATTCTAGATAGTCTGTCATCCATATCATCTTCTTTCGAGCTTCAGCTATTGCCACGTACCCAGCCTCAGTAGATGAAAGAGCAATGCATTTTTGAAACCTAGACATCCCATTATCCATGGCTTACTCCCACTTGGTTGTATCCCCAACTGTAGGGTCTCATCAAAGGGTTCTAGTTCCCCTTCATCAGTCAACAATAGATACTGTAATGAAGGTACATACCTATCTCGTACTCTGAGAGCTCTTGATGATCTTTTCAACACTAGCTCAGGTTTCACTTGCTCCATCTTTGGTTCATTAGCAATAATCTTAGAAGTTTCTTGAGTATCTGCTACAACATCACTAAGTGATTTTTTTCGCGACTCAACCCCAACTCCTACTTGCCTCGTTGTAACAAAACCTTTATTCTCTTTGTCCTTGTGCATGAAATTTTCATCATAAGTCACGTCAAAATGCCCCAGGATTCTCTTGTTCTTGACATCCCAAAACTTGTACCCGAATATGTCAAAATCATAGCCTATGAGGTAGCACTTCATAGGCTCCTCATAGGCTCAGCATCAAACTTGTCACTCTTCTCTAGATCAACACAAACATACGCAATGCCGTCAAAAGTTCTCAAGTGAGAATACTTGAATTCTAATCTTTGAATGTTCCATCTTCACAGATCGTGGTGAATTTCTCCTCAATTCTAATCTTTGAACATTTCATCTTCACAGATCATGGTGAATTTCGCCTATCTTTGATACTAGTTAGGAATCACAACCCTCCACAATAGTATGATATTGTCCACTTTGAGCATAAGCTCTCATGACTTTACTTTGGGCTTCCCCAAAATGTCTAATACCAATGGAGATGTATTCATTACTTATGTCATAATCATTCCCTAAATTAGCCAATGTGAGACTCCCTCCCAACGATCCTCAACAAAGTCTCATTAATCTTTCTTCTTCTCGAACATCCTTCAATATTCTTTTACCTTAGGTTTGAATAAAGAGGCAATAAAATACTACTTCACTCTTCTCATTCATTCAAGTAAATCCTTCTTCTCCCTCATAATGGAATGAATTCCCCATCTCACGAATTGTCAAAATATTTGATTCTTGTACACACTACTGGGAGTGGGAGGTTCAAAGTCGAAGGGCAACACTTCTGTACATGATCGTAGTATGTCACCTCGTCTCATCTTTACAACATTTCATAGTATCTATGCACTATTTCCCAGTTTACTAATAAAGAAGATAGAGTTCGGGTAGGGATGATAGATGTGATACGTCAAGTATAACTTAGAGAGATACATTTTAACTAAGTATAACTTAGAGAGATACATTTTAACTAAGGGTAGAAAACGGGAACCATTATGTAATGAATTTTGGGGGCATCTAATAAAATTAATAAGACAATGGGACTTTAGTTCTTTCTTGTCTATTGGATTCATGTCCCTTTTCAATCTACTAGTTTCTTGCCGTTCATATATATCAATAACTGGTTCTAAGGCTACACAGCAAATAAGCTAGTTTAGTTCCCTCGTTGATCTATTTTTTAGCCAAAATGTTAGAAAAAGGAGGATTATTTCAAGTCCATTTTTTATATTCATATTGACATAGGACAATCTTTCGAGTCCTATCTCTACGGGACATGATATCCAACTCTAGCTTTCCTAGTATAAGGTTACAAAATACATTCAAATTCGAGGAATGAGTGCTCTTATTAAGACTTAAAGGAACTTTTGAAAGGCAACTAGTGAAGATGTGTCAATATCCCTCTTTCTAGAATTATTGCTGAGACATGCTCTGAGAGGGTTAGCCCTTACTATCAAGATGGGATAAAAGGTCAAACATGTTTAATGTTTCAAATTGGAAGATCTCGAGATTGGTTTTTTGTTTGCTCCATTGAGGGCCTCTTTTACCCCGACATGAGCTTATGAAATAAATATTTAACATCTTCTGTAACATTTGAAAAACGAGGATTTCTAGGTACTAGAGGCCCATTTTCACTTGGTAAAGCCGCAAAGAATAAAAAAGAATAAGATTTCAGTATTTAAATCATAGTCTAATTTCTTGAATAATCTATGAATCATTCATTTCTTCTTTTTCCTTCTCCCGCAACAATATGAGGTTGACTTAAACAAGTTCAAAGATGTTCACTTCTTAAAATATCCCATATACGTAGGCGGGAACAGGGGAAGGGGTCAGATTTATCCCGACGGGAGTAAGAGTAATAATAATGTTTATAATGCTACAGCAGCAGGTATAGTAAGCAAAATAATACGAAAAGAAAAAGGAGGATATGAAATAACCATAAGTGGGTTCCTTCGTTTCTATGGTTACTTCTTAAACGGTGAGGTCCTCTCTATATTAGCCACAACTCGTATTCATTCAGTCATTTTGCCTATTTTTCATTCTTGGATAACATTTCTAAATATTGTGACTTTTCCATGTTGTGTTTTAGGAACCTTTTCAATACGGTTCAAATTGCTAGCTCCTGTTCATAGTTTTGTGACAGACAATACATGAGGAAGATTTTTATCGAGATTCTTCCTTCTAATGGCCGTATATCAATGGTTTTTTTCTCCCAAATGAAGCAACAGACATCGGTCCATAGAACCTATAAAAAGGAGATGGTTGTGGTGTGAAGTAGAGGGAGTGAGGAGTAAGTAGCAAGAGGAGAGAAGAAGAGGGATAAGATAGGATTCTGCGTATCGGGCCCTTCGGGTGTTATATTTTGGCTAAGTTTACCGTACCTCTACCCCTTCTATTATGCGATCGAGAGGGATTCCGAGATTATTAAGTGATAACAGGACTTTCCTTTGATTGTGTCTCCACCTGTGCTCACCTAAAGAATCAGCTTGAGAAATGATGGATCGGTTGTAGGATGTAGGGATCCGTATCAGGTTGGACTATCGTTATTAGTGTGGTACCTCTAGGACTGACAACTCTCGACCCATAAGGAGAGGTCAACGAATGCTCTTCGAATAGGAATCTAAACCCTACTATGTTTCTGCCACCTATGTTGCTTCCCCTGCTGATATGTGATCAACGGAGACTAGTGCGAACTTACATACTTTTTAAAAAGGGTAAACCCAGCTGACATAAAAACAGCGCTAGAAGTTATCCCATTTTTTCACATGAGCTTCCCAAAAAGAATTAGAATCACTGCATATATAACAAGTATAGTTCTCGTAAGAGGTCAGGATACATTTGATTTTTTCATTCCAGGTATCCATCATTTTCTTGCTTATCTTTTTCGTATTTATGCAATTAAGCATTTATAAAGTATATAGATCTGCTATTACCCTCTCCCTTAGCTCATCTCCATATTTTGCCACATACGTGGGTTCGGTCCTCCAAGAAATGTTAGAGCTCTCTTCAACCTTCTCATGACTAGATTGATCGGTTTCGGGTCAAATAGAAAGAATTTGAACATTCCACCTCTAGAAAGCGCTTACACCTAATAGCTGATGTCATTGTTCCCATTTTCATGCTAACCCTTAATGCAAAAGGTATGTCGTTAGAATGAGTGCACTTTACTAAGAGAATCTCAAGTAAAGGCTTCACGTTCTCATTCAATTTAGAAGGAAAACAGAAAAGTCAGATTTGATGGCTATATGAGATGCAAAAAGTGAAATTAGGCGCTTGGTTCTGGACAGAAAATTACTTGTAAGATTGAACATCTATATAAAACGTTGATTTTTCAGTCATTGTATCGTAAAGTATGGTATTTCACCTAAAATTTAAAGTATGTAGACGGTATAGAGGAAAGTCACAATATCATATTTGAAGATTTAACTAAAGAAAAGTGTGATTGGCACTAATCGAATTATTTGCAGCATTTCCATTGGTTGAGGTGAGCGTGTTAGGAATCACGACTCTCCACAATGGTATGATATTGTCCACTTTGAGCATAAGCTCTCATGGCTTTGCTTTGGGCTTCCCCAAAAGGCCTCATACCAATGAAGATAGTATTCCTCACTTATAAACCCATGATCTTCCACTAAATTAACCAATGTGGGACACTCCCAATCCCAATAATCCTCAACAGAGCGTAGTTGGCTTTGGATTGCTATCTACCCCTTAAAAGTTCACAGCCTAGCTAACATTAGTTTGATTTAATAAAGGGCAGGAACCCTTTGTATACAAAGGTAAGGCTCTCCTGCTATCAATTTAATCGAAAGAAAGGCAAAAATTCAATGGGTTTATTTCTATTATATTTAAAAATAGTATATCTTTCGTAGTTTATGCATTTTATTCGATTCAGTATTCAATTTATGTAATGCTTTTATTCTTAGTTATGAATATTAAAAATAGAATATAAATAGGATAGAGTTGATGACAGTATTTGATTCAGTTGAATTGAGTCTCTCTAGTTTAACCGAAATAGTTTTGATATTTTTTACTAGTTTGATCATTTTAAGCGAGTTTTATATGGTTTCGATGGATTTTTGCTTTTGGCTCAATTTAGGACTTAATTGTGAAGTTTGAAAGAGTTTGAACTTCGAGAAGTAGGATAATTGAGTACCCGAACACCCCAAGTAGTGTATGTAACCATTCTAACTTTGGTTTTGAGAAATACTTGTTGGGATCGACTATTTGTGGATTATGGTAGAAGTTATGTAGAAATTGATGAATTAAACTTAGTAGAATGAAATTTTGAATGGTTTAGTATCGATAGATTATTTATGAGCTTTTGCACTTCTGATTAAGACTCGAGTGATTTGTATGAATTAATGACTCTAATTATCATAACTATGTTTACCGTGATTTGTATACTTGATAATGAGTAGAAACATTTGATGTTGATTTTTAGAAAGCATGTAGACCTACTTGTATGTGATTGATGAAGACCTACTTATATGTTGTTGCATTACGATGTACTCTAAATGATGTCTGTGCATGATAGTGAGCCTTAGCCATGTAGTTACTATACTTCTATCCATGAGCCACACTAGGCTCGTTCGGGTAGTATGGGTAGACTAGTATAACATGTGGATGATGAGGGTACAACAATATTCCTAAATTTGCCTTGACTTGAGAGAGCCAACCTTCAAGATTGTGAAGTCACCCACCTAAGATCTATGCCATTGTAGATGAATTACTTGACCGGTGAGAGCCCACCTACTCTAGAAAGATGTGAAGTCACTATCTAGAATTTTTGACGTTTTAAAGGAGACTAACGAGAAAGTTTTAGTTGTGGTTAATGGAAAACCTACTTGCATTATTGAACAAGCTTGAAATGTGAAAATTAGTAGGAAGTTTGTTATGTACCATAGAGGGGCATCAACTAACACTCATGAGTACATATTACATATCCATGAAGGAGACCGTAGAATGGTCGCCAATAGGGAGTTCTAATGAAAGATGCATATTGACAGTGGGTCAGCATGATGCGTGTTCACCTCTGATTGCAGGATGCATTTCACCTTCCATTCATCGATGTGTGTCACCGCCGCTTCCAGCTGCGTTCATCTCCCCTCCATGTCACACGTGTCTTCTCATGTTCGTCGTCTTCACCCTCCGTGTTTATACGATTTTCAGATTTTGATGAATTTTTTTAATTTCTCAACATTTCCATACCTTCCCATAAAAAAATTGAATCAAAACGATTCTGAAATTGTAGACCTTTAGTCCACCTACACACGATTGATTTTCTCATAATTTATAGTCAATCTCAGCAAGAAATAATCAAGTCCAAAGTCGATTCAAAACTGTTAAACTTACAATCTTGTACATACTTGACGTTCATTGGAACACCGCCTTCGAGTCAGAATCAACTTCAATTTCCTCCAGAAAACTCGTGTGAAATCCCTCATATATTAAGATACTAAAAATTTTGTTCTTAATTCCAATAAAAACTTTGTGGAATTAGAGGAAAAATGAAATCAAGAACTCAAAATACTTGCCTTCAGTTCTTCCTTGATTCTTGACATAATTGAGGATTTAAAAGCCTCAGGTGGTTGCCCTCAACCAACTGAGCAAGTCTTGTGAATGAACTCGGGTGAAATTCTGACTCAAACCGCAGTTTGGATTGGATTTCGACAGTATGTCTATACTCTCTCCTAGTAACCCAAACCTTTCGTCTTCTTTTTTCTCTCTCTTTTTTTTCTTTCTTTCCTTTTCTTCATCATTAGAATTTTTTAGGGCTAATCCAAACCTAGGATTAGGATTGGTGGGTAAAATTGATTAATTTACCTCTCGAGGTTGACTTTGACTGAATTTCATTAAGTTTTTACTATTTTTGTTTATATTTTCATTGATTTTCTTAGATTTTTCTAACATTTTTCTCTTCTATTACATCTTGAAATTTGGCCTCTAAAACCCTTAATAAAATCTCGAAAATTTGACTTTAAAAGAATTTTTTTTTTAATTTATCGTTAGGGCTAAAGTGCTACACGCCTTACTTATAAGGGTGTGGAAACCTCTTCCTAGTGTGATATGTGCTCCAACTGATTGATGAATGTTATATCCCCGTTGAGCTTGATTGCTTGTATGTGTGCATGATACAATATATGTTAGCTCCAAGTGTTTCATTATGTGTTTTCCCTATGAAGCGTGTTTATTTGTACAGAGCTACGGTGTTAGAGCGAGATTGGTTAGAGGATGACCTAGGTCAATACGCCTCTAGTAGACTGAGCACCTTAGGATCATAAGTGACTATTAGAGGTCTAGACCCTAGTGCTTCTAGACTAAGAAAGATTCGAGGAGTTAGAATAGAGCAACTAAGAGTCGGAAGTCTGCATTAAGCCACCTAGTCGCCTTAGGAATCTAATAGACCTCCTCAGTTCCCAGATATGACTAAGGCGAAGTTTGAATTATAGATTACGTGATTAATTCATCAATAGGAATATCTCCCAAGTAAAGGGCGCTACAACTAGTGTCGTTTACATGTTGACCCAAGTAAGTACGTTTCCAGTAGACCTTGCACCCTAGGATCCTAAGCGATTATAGGTTTAGACCTATGTGCACAAAGAGATTGGTTTAGCCTAAGGAGCTAACCCTGAACATCCTGGAAACAAGAGATTGGTTAGTCTCAATTCGAGTTTCAAACCCTCAAAAATCAAGTCGTTACAAATAGTATCAGAGCCAAGCATTGGGTCTTGTGTTAGGTAGGACATTAAGATCTCAGGGGGGGGGGTTGATTGAGAGATTCCATATCAATTAGATAAGGGAACAAATAATTTCTTATAAGGGTGGGAAAATCTCTCACTAACAAATGCGTTTTAAGAACCGTGAGGCTAACGACAATACATAACAGGTCAAAGCAGATAATATCTGCCAGCGCTGGGTTTAGATTGTTACATATTATCTCTCTAACAAAACGTGCATGAGTATACCGAATAAAAGCTCATATTGAGCATCTTAAGGGTTACTTCCTCTAAGATGTAGCGTTGTAATGATGCAGATAGATTGTGTAACCTCGCACACAAATGAGATTTATAGAGCTTGAGTTGCATTATGCCATCTTTACAATTTCTCTTTGTCCTATATAGACTCTAGACTTGAACTAGAATTTGAAAAACGAAAATGAAAAGATGGGAATTATCCAAGACAAGTCCTCTTCATAATTCATCTCTTCGAAAAAACGAAAAAAAATAAAGTAGATATGACTAATAATTCACTAAATTACAAAATAAAATTTAAATAGTACAAAATTCATAATGATGGAGAAGTTGCATAGAGTGTTGGAATTATGGAAGGTTGGATTGATGAAGAGATTGGGTAGAGTGTTAGATAACCTCTTAGTACAACTTTTGTCTTCTTCAATATATCATAATTTTGGTTTGAAACCTTCTTTGACGAGCGCACTTGAGCTTACCAACGAACTTATTATGCTTCGTACGTCTTACCACTTGGATATAAGGGCAAATGACTCAACAAACATATTCTCCCGATATCTCTACGAGGTTCATATCATTTTTCTACGTTGAATTCTTTGACAATCTACGTGGGTGTGTTTACAAGAATAATTGACAAAAAATTAAGTACAACTTTAAACAATTTTTTTAATTTAATATATATATATATATATATATATATATATATATATATTGAAATAATTTAAAGACTATCCCGTTTTTTGTTACAAGTTTTAGGATTATCTCGTCCCTTTGAGTCTTTTCTTGAATATTTTGTAGTAGAAGAATAAATTGCTAAGAAACACTTCTACCTTTGATAGTTTAAGGACATTTTTGATTGATTGTCAAGGTTGTTATAACATTAAGATTTTAGGTGAATGTTGTTTTAAATGCTTGATTGTCAACAGGGTTGTGAATCCAAAAAATGGATCAGTGATGTCAATGATATTTTCTGTAATGGCTCATGTCCACCGCTAGCCGATATTGTATTCTTTGGACTTTTCCTTTTGTGCTTCCCCTCAAGATTTTTAAAACATGTATGCTAAGGGAAGGTTTCCACACCCTTATAAACAATGTTTCGTTTTCCTCCCCAACTGATATTAGACTTCACAATCCATCCCCCTTCGAGGCTTTGCGTCCTCGTTGTCACTCTTTTCCTTCTCCAATCGATGTGGAACCTCCAATCCACCCCTTTCAGGGCCCAGCGTACGTGGTTGCTGGCACACCACCTCGTGTCCACCCTCCTTTGGGGCTCAGTCTCCTCGCTGACACATCGCCTGGTGTCTGGCACTGATACCATTTTTAACGGCCTAAGCCTACCGCTAACAGATATTGTCATGGCTTTCTCTTTCGAGCTCTCTCAAGATTTTTAAAACGCATCTACTTGAGAGAGGTGAGAGGTTTCCACACCCTTATACAGGGTGTTTCGTTCTCCTCCCCAATCAATGTGGGATCTCACATCTTCTTCCTCGGTGATGGAAGACAAAGATGTTAAGTCGATTGAAGTTGCTTCTTGTAGCAATTTTTGGAAATGTGCTTCATAAGTTGTTTTTCTTATTTGAAAGGTCCTCAAGATGTGTTTTCAGCAATTCATGCCTTTACTATATTTGAATCCACCTGGTTATATGTATATTTTTCCTAACATTTAATGTTTATCGTTTTCAATATTTGTGTTATGGAGTCGTTGTTCTTCATTAGAAAATTCCATGAATGAATCTAAGGAATTTGGAATTACACGTTAAAGGAAATGAAATTTTAAATATATTTTTGAGAAAACATTGAAAAGATTCCAGAGTCGAAATCAATAGTCTCAAATAGGAAGTTCAATTACTTAGAGATGAAACAAAGAGGAAATCTTATAAGCTTAAAGAAGAAATACTCAAGCTCAACAAAGCAATAAAATCAAAAACCGTTACGTTGATAGTAGCAATCTTCAATATGCAATATTAAAAGTGGTACGCTCTCGTTATTTTAAAAATACATGATTTCAAAATTACATTAAAAGCTTTAATATATAATAAGATTATCAAAATTGCATTAAGAAAGTCATACAAAAATCTCAAAAACTCAAAGAAAAATATAAAATAAAATAGTGAAAAATCAGAAAATTTGGTTAAAGTCAACCTCGAAGGGTAAAATAGTCATTTTGACTCCCTTTAAGAAAACATGGATGGGAGGATAGAGAAAACGATATAAAAGGAAAGTGCCAATGGGTACTCCGATCCAGCCACAAGGAGGCATTTTCAAACTATGGCTCCTTCATAAAAATTGTTCATAGGTGGAGAACATTCCACCTAGATATTTGGATCATCCAAATTCATCCAAAAATAAAGAAAATGAGGGATGAAGGTTTGGAGTTTTTGGTTATGGTTTTTCTCTCGATCTAGAATATTTTCTTAGAATTAGATTATGAATTTTTAATATATTTTTCTTAAGGTAATTTTACCTAAGTCGTGGAGGAAGCCAAAGTTGAATTGGACTGGAAATCAAAGTTTTGGCAAACATACAAAATGGTATGTTTATTTATTTTGAGCGTATTTGAATAGATATATTTCTCTTTACGGTTAATAAAATGGTATGAAAATAATTTTGTTAAAAAGATGAATTAAAAGTCTACAACTTTGATGAAGAAACCTAGTTGATTCGAGATATACAGAAAAAGATAAAAAAAAATTCAAACAAATTAGAATATAATGAAAAACTAATCCGAATCTGAAAAAAAAAAATCTTATGTAGGTGATGAAGGGAGGACACATGTCGCGAAGAGAGAGTAGACGTGTGTTGGTGCCTGACAAGGACATGCATCACAACTGTAGAGGAGGACCCAAACTACAACCCACTCCAACCTAACCCATGAACCAAGGGATGACTCGATTTAGCACCCTCAAACCTGCGTCGCCTGCCTGATTCAAGCCGTTTTTTTTAAGTGCCTATCCACATGTGACATGTATAGAGCAAGGAGTGTGCGTCTCCTTCCCAGGCACGCCTATACTCGCACATGGTTGCTCGAGTGGGAAGCTCTCTTAGCGCATAAGACACATGGTGATCTCCTTTTTGGTCCATTAGATTACTTTTCGCTCCAATATCGATTTTGACCATGGTGTGACTTGAATAGGACCTATCAAAGAAATTTTAACAATATTGGAGCTCCTAACACACAAAGACAAGCTAGCTTAGAAAAACACACATCATCTATATAAGTAGCCATTTGAACTTTGTTACGTAGTATTTATAGGGATCGCTAGGATGTACTAGTATGTAAACATTTCTTGTCTTAGTTAATTAGAATATGCATCTTTAGAACTTTCGAAGGACAATTTTGAATATGACATGGTATATATGTTATTAGAAATTTGAATATGCCCCTAAAGATGAGATTCAGAAAGATGCATATGGTTTATGCGCATATGCAGAGTTAGGAAGAGAATATTCATGATTAGAACTTCAGTTGGGTATTCGAATGAGTAAGCGAATGAGTAAGCTATGTATCTCTGATGAGATATTCAGGTAATATTTTTTTAAATACTTTCCACTATGTTATAATTGATGATGGACTATTGTGATCTATGCTTCGAGTGATTGATAGATGTTATCTCCTCGTTGAGTTTGCATGGATGTTTAGTTAATGATTTTAATTCTTTACGCGATTTAAAGGATCATCTCGTTTATAAACTTTCACGAATGTTTTAAAATATCATATTTTAGGTGATCGATAGGATAATCTCCTTAACAAAGTATACACAAGAAAACCAAGTGAAGACTAGGTCAGTACATTTCTAGGATCGTGAGTGTCAATCAAAAGACTACACTTGTGTGCACCCAGATAATAGATTAGCTTGAGGACATAGTTGTAAACATTCTAGAAATGTGATGCAAGTTTTAAACCGCTTAAACTCCCCTAAGAACCTAATAAACCTCCAAGCCATCCAAGGATGACTAAAATAGCTTTCTAGGCTATTAGTAGTATGAATAGTGTCAATAGAGTCTTTGCTACCCTTCCACTCTAGTACCTATATTATCAAGCTATGCATAGGCTGATTAAGGTTAATGTGTCAATATGACTAGGTGCCTTAACCTTGTGGAAATGACCAAGGGTCTTCTAAATAAGGCCTCTATGTTGTAAACTCATTACTGAGAGTGACTTGACTCAGTAGTTGGCCGGCACATAAGGATCGTACCTCCAAACTAAGGTAACTTTATGGTCCTATAGGAGGGTTCGCCAGCTAACCATCCATGGATAATATTCAAATTAGCAGACACCATACTCTCTCATCATAACTTTATGAGGTAACGCCTTAAGCTAGAACGACAGTTGATAAGGAATCACTTTAAGGGAAAGTAAAATTTTGATTACCTTATTGATCGAATATCTAAGGCAAAAACATGTTTGAGATTCGCATCCTTCCATGAGCAAGATCGATTATGTCAAGATTGAATAATTCTAAACATAAAACCTAAACTATATAAAATTGCAAAGAACTTAGCCCTTGGCTAATGGAAAGGTAATAACACTCAACCCTAATGATAAGGAATCACTCCACAAACAATACTAATCATGTCAAACTTGAAAGATTATAAATATCCAATCTAAACTAAATAGAATGGCAAATAAAGTTAGTCATTGGCGAACGAAAAGCACAAAGGTTCTTTTTTATTATATTTTCCAACTCTATATATGCTTTTATATAGCCTCAACATGAAAACTTTTCACCTTCCCTTAGACATTTCCACCATTGTAACTTTTATACTTTATGACCATAATTAGCCACCATGTAGATTTAATCTTAAAAGTAAATAAAAGTCCTAAAATACATTAAAGAAGTACCTAGAGAAATATCATAACTCTAGATTATCATCCACTTATAATTTGTAACCATTTAACAATAAATGAAGATTGATTGTTCTTTTAATGAGTCATGAATTGAAACATTGTGTGATAATTTGAACAACATTTTTTTCACACTTTCCTTAAACTTTATCTTACATGATTGATGTCTTGGTTCATATCACCAGTGAAAGAACAAAAAGTTGTAGAACCTATACAGGCTCTTAGGGTGTAAGATTCAAAAATCACTACAAAGAGAGTAAGATTCGGATTATCTTGTTGATCGAATATCTCAAGGTAAGAACATTGTTTGAGATTCAAATCACCCCACAAGCAAGATCGATCATGTCTAGCTTGAATGATTCTTGTTGATCAAATATCTCAATGCAAGAACACTTGTTTGAGATTCGAATCACTCTACAAGCAAGATTGATTATGTCGAGCTTGAATGATTCTACATGCAACCTAAACTACATAAAATTGCAAAGAAACTTAGTCATTGGCTAAAGAAAAGAACAAATACTTCTTTTACTATATTTCCCCAGTCTACTTACAAATACAACATATATCACTTTATATAGCCTCAAAATGAAACTATTAAAGGCATTCCAAGAGTTGTAACATTTATACTTGACGGCCATAATTAACCATTATGTAATTGTAACCTAATGTAAATAAAAAGTCTTAAAATATATTAATAAAATACAATAACTCTAAATTACTCTAAATTGTAATCCACCCCAAATTTATAACATGAAACTTCATTCTTCTTCAACGTGACATGAATTAAAATATCTTTTGATAATTTCAACAATATTTTATTCACATCTTCATTGAAGTATATTGTATGATTGATGTCTCTTGGTTCATATCATTCTCCATTTCTTCAAGAGGATTCGTCCTCGAATCTATTTGTGAAACTTTGCTATAAAAAATAAGTTAAAGGCATTCCAAGAGTTGTAACATTTATACTTGACAGCCATAATTAACCATTATGTAATTGTAACCTAATGTAAATAAAAAGTCTTTAAAATATATTAATAAAATACAATAACTCTAAATTACTCTAAATTGTAATCCACCCCAAATTTATAACATGAAACTTCATTCTTCTTCAACGTGACATGAATTAAAATATCTTTTGATAATTTCAACAATATTTTATTCACATCTTCATTGAAGTATATTGTATGATTGATGTCTCTTGGTTCATATCATTCTCCATTTCTTCAAGAGGATTCGTCCTCGAATCTATTTGTGAAACTTTGCTATAAAAAATAAGTTAAAGGCATTCCAAGAGTTGTAACATTTATACTTGACGGCCATAATTAACCATTATGTAATTGTAACCTAATGTAAATAAAAAGTCTTTAAAATATATTAATAAAATACAATAACTCTAAATTACTCTAAATTGTAATCCACCCCAAATTTATAACATGAAACTTCATTCTTCTTCAACGTGACATGAATTAAAATATCTTTTTGATAATTTCAACAATATTTTATTCACATCTTCATTGAAGTATATTGTATGATTGATGTCTCTTGGTTCATATCATTCTCCATTTCTTCAAGAGGATTCGTCCTCGAATCTATTTGTGAAACTTTGCTATAAAAAATAAGTTAAAGGCATTCCAAGAGTTGTAACATTTATACTTGACGGCCATAATTAACCATTATGTAATTGTAACCTAATGTAAATAAAAAGTCTTTAAAATATATTAATAAAATACAATAACTCTAAATTACTCTAAATTGTAATCCACCCCAAATTTATAACATGAAACTTCATTCTTCTTCAACGTGACATGAATTAAAATATCTTTTGATAATTTCAACAATATTTTATTCACATCTTCATTGAAGTATATTGTATGATTGATGTCTCTTGGTTCATAGAGGATTCGTCCTCGAATCTATTTGTGAAACTTTGCTATAAAAAATAAGTTAAAGGCATTCCAAGAGTTGTAACATTTATACTTGACGGCCATAATTAACCATTATGTAATTGTAACCTAATGTAAATAAAAAGTCCTTAAAATATATTAATAAAATACAATAACTCTAAATTACTCTAAATTGTAATCCACCCCAAATTTATAACATGAAACTTCATTCTTCTTCAACGTGACATGAATTAAAATATCTTTTGATAATTTCAACAATATTTTATTCACATCTTCATTGAAGTATATTGTATGATTGATGTCTCTTGGTTCATATCATTCTCCATTTCTTCAAGAGGATTCGTCCTCGAATCTATTTGTGAAACTTTCCTATAAAAAATAAGTTATGGAAATACAAATGACCTCACAACACTCTCACGAGTATACACTCAAGAAATTTTTAGGCCACTCTTTTTACACTCATTTACACAAATGAAGGTCTCATTCTCACCTCTCAAAATTTTAAATAGAGTAAAGATTGAATTTTGAACTGTCGATTAAAAACTAAAAAGATAAAAATCAAATTGAGAAGAAAGTAAACATATATCCGATCTTGAGCCTGAAGCTCTGATACCAAATGATATGGGAACATCACTACAAGGGGAGTAAGATTCGAATTATCTTGTTGATCGAATATCTTAAGGTAAGAACATTGTTTGAGATTCGAATCACTCCACAAGCAAGATTGATCATGTTTAGCTTGAATGATTCTTGTTGATCAAATATCTCAAGGCAAGAACACTTGATTAAGATTCGAATCACTCCATAAGCAAGATTGATCATGTCAAGCTTGAATGATTCTACATGCAACCTAAACTACATAGAATTTCAAAGAAACTTAGCCATTGGCTAAAGAAAAGCACAAATGCTTCTTTTACTATATTTTCCAAGTCTACTCACAAATACAACATACACGACGCTATATAGTCTCAAAATGAAACTGTTAAGGCATTCCAAGAGTTGTAACATTCATACTTAATGGTCATAATTAACCATTATGTAATTGTAACCTAGGGTAACTAAGAAGTCTTAAAATACATTAATGAAATACAATTACTTTAAATTACTCTAAATTGTAATTCACCCAAAATTTATAACATGAAACTTCATTCTTCTTCAACGTGGCATGAATTGAAATATCTTTTGATAATTTCAATAAAATTTTCTTCACATCTTCATTAAAGTATATGGTATGATTGATGTCTCTTGGTTCATATCATAATTTGAACAACATTTTTTTTCACACTTTCCAAACTTTATCTTGCATGATTGATGTCTTGGTTCATATCACCGATGAGAGAACAAAAAGGTTATAGAACCTATAGACTCTTACGGTGTAATATTCAAATTAAAGATGTTCAAAACATCGAGACAACCCAGATATATAGATAGCAGTAGAGACTAGGTCCGAATTTCTTTTTATCTAGAGTAAAGCCCGTAAATACCTTCTAGGTTAACTGTAACCATTAAAAAAAAAAAAAAAACTAAAGATGGATAGAAAGAAAGAAATAAGTTAATTAATAATAACTTATCTCCAAATTTTTCGCACTCACCTTTCCCAAATATTTCTCACCTAACCAACTTGTCATGCAAAACTCCAATCTCCCACTCAAAACTCTCTCCAAATTTTCATTTAGGGTAAAAAAAAGTTTGCCTCACACAGTCACTATTATTATAACAGCATGAGGAAATTCTCCCGTGGTTGAAGGTGTTAAACGTAGAATAGATCATACATAATAAGATAATCTACCAAATTTATGATTTACAATGTGATCTTCATTATACACATCTATAAATATATGAGGTCGTGACCCATATACGTCACAATGCCATTCAACCTAAAAGAAGGAAGGATTTTCTTTAAGAATAGGTCGTCACAATAAGTCTATTCTCCAAAACTTTGATAAAAACTTTTTCTTTTTTATCAAGTTGCACTAACCAAATAATATTGACATATTTATTTAAGTTAAATTAAGTTAGGAATTAAAATTAGTGAAGGAATTAGGTGAATGTCTTTGATAGGTAAAGCACCTTGGTTTAAGTAGAAAAGAATACGAGGGACGAGGGCAAGCCAATTCAGAATTAGATAGAACTTCGGCTAAGGCCAACCAAGTAAGTGGTCTTACTATCGACTCGATCGGAAGACTTGTCTTATGTATGACAACACATGCCTAGTGGCCCTTGCACATGCATTTATGATTTATATTATATGATGATATGATGATATGTTGATACTATACAATGATGTGATGACTTTATATGATGACGTGATAACGTTAAATGTTGATGTGATGATGTTAAATGATGATATGATGATGACATGATAACGTTAAAGGATGATGTGATAATATCATGTGTGATGACATTAAATGATGATGTGATGATGTACATGATGTTGACATGATGATGATGTGAGACGTATGATGATGAATGACTTAATAGAATGATGTTTCATATTAAGATGATGTGCATGCATTAAAATGTCACGATGCACTATGACGATGAGTTTTCAAAGACACAACCTTAGTTAATGTTAATGATGATGAATGTATGAAGGCCAATGCGTGCATGTTACTTAGAGTAATGTGTAAACCATATATAAGGTTGTGTCATAAATATGATTTAAAGATGAAAACTATAGGGACCTCATGCATTTTGTGTGTTCATATACATCGAGACCTAGACATTCATTTAGTAGTGGGAAAACTTTTATTTTCTTTTATTGTTCTTTTGGTTAAGAACGTGAGGGCTTAGATTCCATTATAAAAGAGAGGTCTCTCAACATACTAAGTTACAACAATTGGTCATTTTCATCCCATTTGAGCGGATTGGAGCCAGTCAAAGAATACATTTTCTGACGGGTCCATGTCGATTTATCGACTGATTCAGCTTGGGTCTAATACGTTCAAACTCTTTCATACCAGTTTCAATTCTTCGGAAACATTTAATGTTAGTATGACTAATTTTAACTAATTTCAATTATTTAGATTCAAACTTAAATTATTTTATGCAAAATTAAGTGAGACAGTAGAACTCTAATTTGTGATTGTGGACTTCTTAGGTAGCATTAAAATTCAGAGAGTAGTGTTAAACTAGCATCAAGGGATTGGTTTGATTGGATCTAATTTATGTATGATGACACGTGCCCTGTGGCCCCTGCACATGTCATATGTGTGCTATGATTTGATATGTGATGTTACATTATGTTACACTATATGATATGCCAAATAATACTATGGTATAAACAAAATGTCATGTTATGTAAAAATAAGCTAGGTTATGACACGTCATAATATGCTATGATATGTTATATTATATTATGATATTCTATGACATGTCATGATATGTTTTGAAATAAGGAAATCTGTGATGCATAATCTCCTTATGTCATGTCATGGAAGCTATGTTATGTATGAATTGATGCAGGCATAATTACTGAATTTAATATGTTATGAAAGAATGGAGGTTGTCTTGCATAATTCATTATGCTATGATGGAAAGTATGAGAACCTCATTCATAAATGTATTTACATGCATCAAGATACTTTCATATTATGATGAGTACGGATGCGTACACTATGAGACTGGTTATGACCATCCTGTTCGTCATGATGATATAACGACTGATATTCCCTCCAAGTGTTTGGCAATAGCACGTCAGCAAGTGCTAGTCCAACAGCAGACCCAGTAGATGTGCGTGCCCACCTAGTATGTCACCTTCGCACATGTGGAACGTGTGTAGAGAAGTACTACATATCCAATTTAGCTTGGATTGGAAAGCCGCTTAAGAGAATGAAATATGTTTTAAATGATAGGTCTCACTATGTTGCATGTGTTTGCATTTTATGACCCATAATGGGTCACTTACTGAGTATTTCTTAAAATACTTAGGTCATGTGCTACTCTTACATTTTAGGTAAAGGCAACACACCTTTATATATATGGATGACACAAGCGACGCGTGAAGATCATAGAGTCGATATTAAGGTAGTTGCATTTCATCATATTTTATAGTCTAAGGTTAGAAAATAAATGGCCCTAACTAACCTAGGAGCCGTCAAAAAATATATTCTGCTGTTTGCTTCGAACCACTCAAGTTTGGGTTACTATAGTAATAAAAGTCATGGAACTAGTATTAGAGTAACTACATTTATATTTATTTGTAACTCTTAGGTTAGATTAGGATATCGTGTTATTCTTATTTTTTATTTTATTTAAATTTTCGTTATTTAATTTTAAATATTTTAATTTCAAACTACTTAAATTCATGTCATCATTTATAGACTATTTAAATGAAGTATTTTGAACTTTACTATCATGCATGCATATTGTAGCGACTCTATTTTAATAGAAAAACAGAGTCGTTACAGCTCAAAGCATCAATCTAATCAACTGGAAATTTGGAATTGGACCAAAAGATTTTTACTAACCCAATCCAACTCAAACGTGTACATACTAACCAAACAAATTCAAAATTGAATTCATGATTTTTCATTGTTTGATATTTTTATATTTTCATGGATATGAAGGGCATGATAGTAATTGCACCCATCCCAAGAGATCCTTTGTTAAAACTCGAACACTCATAGTGTCAAATTTAAGTTGGGTGCAATTATTTGTCCTCAATATTATTTATATCCAAAAGGCTTTTCAATGCTAAAGCAAGTGGACGATAGCAAGTTGAGGAAACAAATTAATTGAACTCTCATAATTACACTAATTATTACGCATTTACTCGAATTCATTTAAGTGGTTACTTGTTGCTATAAACATCCCATTTCTATTAAAAATAAAAAGTCATAAAAAAGTCAACATAGTACAAACTATGGATAAATTAATATTAAAAGAATATATAACTTCAACAATTAATAGATTTTGGCCTAAAACCAGCCTTTGATTGGAATTTAGCCAAGGACATATTTTCCACCAAAGAATAATGATTGGTTTTTTTTGACACATAAACCCTAAATTATGGTATTTTTTTTGTATGTTATTTAATAAAGTTGCAATAAATTACTAGGGTTTGCAATTTTGATATGTTATTAGTAGATTAAGAATAAGATTCTTGACTTAAAAGTTTGAGGGTCGATGGTCTAAATTAGATGTATTCGTGGGTTGGATTAGGTCGGGTTGAGACATTTTTTAGACTCTACCAATTGTCCCGATTGTAAATTATTTTAAAATTTTTTAAGTTACGTTGGTTCATGTTATTCATGTCATTTATGTATTCTCTAATTAAAATTTTCAACTCAATTTTAATATATATTTTAAAAATTTGCCTTCTAAATAGTTAAAGATTATTTTTAGGAGTTGCTAGAGAATAAATAATTAAAAAAATTATGAAATAAAATAAATATACGTGAGCAAACTAAAATGGTTTTTTCCTCAACCTTCCACTTTTCAATTGATGTGAGATCTCACAATACACCACACAATCATGGGGCTAGTGTCTTCACTATCACATTGCCTCAAGTTTGGCTCTAATATCATTTTTAATGGTTAAAGCCCACCACTAGCAGATATTGTCTTATTCGACCTTCTCTTTTGGGCTTCTCCTCGTAGTTTTAAAATGTGAGGAGCACATCACCTCATGTTTGGCTCTAATACCATTTCTAATGGCCCAAGCCTACTATTAACAGATATTGTTTTCTTTGGGCTTTCTCTTTTAGGCTTCTCCTCGCGGTTTTAAAATGCGTCTATTAAGAAGAAATTTTTACACTCTAAATGTTTCGTTCTTGGGATCTCACAAACATAAACCCTAAATTATGGTATTTTGTATATCACTTAAAAGAAAATTATTACATTGTAACTAAGTTCTTATTAGACCTAAATCTTAAGATATCGTTTCTAAAATTTAAAGTCAATACTTCGGTCCTCTACAAGGGGCTAGGCCATAAAAGTAAATGACTAATGTTTCTAGCTCGATCGATCTTTCTATTTTGAAGGTTGATAGTCTAAATACAATGAAGAGAGCGATTGTTTACCCAAATGATATTGTTGTGGTCGATTAACATCATCTTTGTCAATTTTATGATTGGGTATTGCCCAAAATTGTCGACCTTGTTGAAATTGGTTTAGCCATTATTGTTGAGAAACACATGTCGTGTTGAAATATCATCACTAGCCCAATAGAGTCAAGCCCAATTATTATACGAGCCTAGTATATTTATTTTAGTAGAGATTTTAGGAGAAAGAGATCTAGATATTTTAGAAGAGATTCAAATTTGTTAAGTCTAGATTCAAATCGGTTAGGTCTATATTTAGATTGGTTAAATATAGATTGTTTACTCTTAATATAAATACCCCTCCACCCTACCTAGGTTATTCATCCAAGAAATCTAAAAACAATAAAAAGCAGAAGTATTCTACAGAGTGTCTTGTATTCTCTTCTCGATTGGTCTTAATAAAGAGAGCGAGTGTTTCCCACAGTGAGTTGTGTTAAACATTTGGTATCAGAGCGAGGTTAGTGTAGGTTATCTGATCTCTTGGAATCCTTAGTATGCTCTGTGGTTGCAGCTCTGTCTGATCTTCCACATCAGAAACGATTTCTTGAGATTAGTGGTGAGTGAGTTTCTTTTGTGTCGTGAGAAGTCTGTGACTCTGCAAGTCTTGTGTCAAAAGAACTTGTTTGGTATTACTGAGGTATGGCCAACACGATGGGTGATTTCCAAATCGTTGGAGGAATTAAGAAACTCAACAACAACAACTACAACACGTGGGCAACATGCATGATGTCCTATTTACAAGGACAAGATCTTTGGGAGATCGTTGGCGGGTGTGAAACTACGCCGCCAGAGGAGGATTCCAACGGCGCCTTGCGCAAATGGAGAATCAAAGCAGGCAAAGCAATGTTTGCCTTGAAGACCACCATCGGAGAAGAGATGTTAGAACATATTTAGGATGACAAGACACCGAAAGAAGCATGGGACACGTTCGTGATGTTGTTCTCAAAGAAGAACGATACGAGGCTACAACTTCTGGAGAATGAGTTGTTGTCAATTACACAACGTGATATGACGATTGCTCAGTACTTCCACAAGGTCAAATCAATCTGTCGGGAGATTACTGAACTAGACCCAAAGTCCGCCATTGTAGAATCTCGAATGAAGAGGATTATAATCCACGGATTATGACCGGAATATCGAAGCTTCATTACTGCTGTACAAGGATGGCCCACTCAACCAACACTTGTAGAGTTCGAAAATTTGTTAGCCAGCCAAGAAGCCATGGCTAAACAAATGGGAGGCTTCACATTGAAGGGTGAAGAAGAAGCACTCTACACGAGTGAAAGTCGGAGCAATAATAGGCCGTCTACCAAACGTGGATACAATGGTGACAAAAGAAGAAGCCACCAAGGGATTGCACAACCCGAGAGAGCTCAGAAGAACGACAACAAGAGTTTCCAAAGAACGAGATTTGGTGGTATTTGCTATAATTGCGGGAAAAAGGGCCATATGTCTAGAGATTGTTGGTCTTGGAAAAAGTCCATTGAAAACAATGTGGCAATATCCAAAAAGAAGATAGAAGATGAATGGGATGCAGAGGTACTATGTCCCATAGAAGAAGACGAGCTAGCACTCATGGCGACAATGGAAGACCATATCAACTATGAGAATGACTGGATCGTTGATTCAGGATGTTCAAATCACATGACTGGCGATCAGAGAAAATTGCAAGACAAGAAAGAGTACAAAGGAAGTCGTATGGTACGTACAGCAAATAACACACAGTTATCAATTGCTCAAATCGGCAATACGACAATCATGCCTGGCAATAAGTCTGATACAGTATCGCTACATAATGTTTATCATATACCGGGTATAAAGAAGAACTTGTTGTCAGTGTCACAACTAACAACATCAGGAAGCTACGTCTTATTTGGGCCAGAAGATGTAAAAGTTTATCAAGATGTTAAGATAATAGGAAAGCCGACAATAGAAGGACGAAGAGTGAAGTCTGTCTACGTCCTATCTGCAGAGTCTGCCTATGTTGACAAGACCCAAAAGAATGAGACGACAGATCTATGGCATGCAAGATTGGGACATATTAGCTACCATAAGTTGAAGCTGATTATGGAGAAATCTATGCTCAAAGGTCTACCTCAACTTGAAGTCAAAATAGACGTTGTCTGCGCTGGATGTCAATATGGTAAAGCTCATTAATTACCATACAAAGAGTCAAGTTTCAAAGTAAAGGAACCATTAGAGTTAATTCACTCTGATTTGTTCGGCCCTGTCAAACAAGCATCGATCAGCGGAATGCGGTATATGGTGACATTTATTGACGACTACTCAAGATATGTGTGGATTTTCTTTATGAAAGAAAAGTCTGACACGTTCTCAAAGTTTCAAGAATTCAAGATGATGGTCGAAGGATAAGTAGGAGCGAAGATTCGTTGTCTACGTTCAGACAATGGCGGAGAATACACGTCAAATGAGTTCGATCAATATTTACACGATTGTGGGATACGACGTCAATTTACATGTGCCAACACGCCACAACAAAATGGTGTAGCAGAAAGAAAGAATCGACACCTTGCAGAAACCTGTCGAAGCATGTTACACGCAAAGAACGTTCCAGGAAAATTTTGGGCTGAAGCTATGCGAACTGCTGCCCATGTGATCAACAACCTTCCTCAACCAAAGCTAGGGTTCGTCTCACCATTTGAGATACTATGGGATATGAAACCTACAATTAGTTACTTCCGAGTATTTGGCTGTGTTTGCTATGTATTTGTGCCTGACCATCTACGTAGCAAGTTTGACAAGAAAGCAGTCAAGTGTGTATTTGTTGGATACGACAATCAAAGAAAAGGATGGAGGTGCTGTGATCCAACAAGTGGAAAATACTATACATCAAGAGATGTAGTTTTTGATGAAGCATCTACATGGTGGTCCTCGGAGAAGAAAGTCTTACCAGATTCAAACATCGAAGAAATTCTACAACAGAAGCTGGGGGAGCAAACTACACAAATTCAATCAAATGTCGATGCACCTGAAAATTCAAGTGACATTGATATTGACAAGCAAGAGGTGACTCAATCAAGCGAATCTGATAAAAATGAAACGACACATCAACAACTTAGGCGATCAAATAGAATTCGAAGGCCAAATCCTAAGTATGCAAATGCAGCTATTGTAGAAGATAGAGTTTACGAACCAGAGACATATGAAGAAGCGTCACAAAACTCGGTTTGGCAGAAAGCGATGGAGGAAGAAATTATAGCCTTGGAGCAGAATCAAACTTGGGAACTAGTGCCAAGACTAGGAGATGTCAAACCCATCTCTTGCAAGTGGGTTTACAAAATAAAGCGTCGACCGGATGGATCAATCGAGAGATACAAGGCTCGACTCGTGGCTCGAGGATTTTCTCAACAATATGGACTAGACTATGATGAAACATTCAGTCCAGTGGCAAAGATTACTACCGTACGAGTTCTGCTAGCACTCGCAACAAGTAAAGATTGGAAACTGTGGCAAATGGATGTGAAGAATGCCTTCTTGCACGGAGAGTTAGACAGAGAGATTTATATGAACCAACCAAAGGGATTTGAGAGTGCAACTAATCCTAATTATGTATGCAAGCTTAGAAAAGCTCTTTATGGACTGAAACAAGCACCGAGAGCTTGGTATGGTAAGATTGCTGAATTTCTTACCCAAAGTGGTTATTCAGTTGCGCATGCAGACTCAAGCCTATTCATCAAAGAAAGAGAAGGAAATTTGACAATTGTGTTGGTCTACGTGGACGATTTGATTATCACCGGGGACGATGAAAGAGAAATTTATCAAACAAGAGAAAATTTATCAGTACGCTTTCAGATGAAAGAGCTAGGAGAGCTTAAACACTTCTTAGGCCTAGAAGTTGATCGCACAGATGAAGGACTGTTTCTCTGCCAACAAAAGTATACAAGAGATATGCTTCAGAAGTTCAACATGTTAGAGTGCAAGCAAGTTTCAACACCGATGGAGATAAATGCCAAGATTTGTGCACATGAAGGCAAATAGTTGAACGATGAAACAACGTACCGACAACTAGTAGGTAGTCTTATCTACCTAACTTTAACTCGACCTGATATCTCTTATGCAGTTGGGGTTATGAGTCGATACATGCAAAGTCCAAAGAAGCCTCATCTGGATGCAGCTCGACGGATCTTGAGATATATCAAAGGTACAATCGACTATGGTCTTTTGTACAAAAGAAGCAAAGACTGCAAGCTAGATGGATACTGTGATGCTGACTATGCAGGAGACCACGATACTCGGAGGTCAACCACTGGGTATGTGTTCAAGTTTGGTTCGGGAACAATTTCTTGGTGTAGCAAGAGACAACCAACAGTATCATTATCAACTACAGAAGCAGAGTATAGAGCAGCGGCTGGAGCAGCTCAGGAAAGTACATGGCTGAAACTCTTGATGGAAGATTTGCACCAAAAAATTGACTATCCAATATCACTTCTTTGCGACAACCAATCTGCGATTCGCCTTGCAGAAAATCCAGTGTTTCATGCTAGAACAAAGCATGTGGAGGTGCATTACCATTTCATTAGAGAGAAGGTCCTAAAGGAAGAAATCGAGATGCAGCAGATCAAGAAGATGACCAAGTGGCAGACTTATTTACAAAAAGGCTGAATACTGGCAAACATGAGAGTTTTCGCTGTCAGCTCAACATGGTGCAGCGAATGAGGACTAGTGCTGAGGGGGAGTGTTGAAATATCATCACTAGCCCAATAGAGTTAAGCCCAATTATTGTACGAGCCCAGTATATTTATTTTAGTAGAGATTTTAGGAGAAAGAGATCTCGATATTTTAGAAGAGATTCAAATTTGTTAAGTCTAGATTCAAATCGGTTAGGTCTAGATTTAGATTGGTTAAATATAGATTGTTTACTCTTAATATAAATATCCCTCCACCCTACCTAGATTATTCATCCAAGAAATCTAAAAACAATAAAAAGCAGAAGTATTCTACAGAGTGTCTTGTATTCTCTTCTCGATTGGTCTTAATAAAGAGAGCGAGTGTTTCCCACAGTGAGTTGTGTTCAACATGTCGTTCTTTGATCTTGTCTCTCTTTGTCCTTTTCGTTTTCCCTCTCCATTCAATGATAAGTTTAATTTCTTTCGTGACGAAGGCAAAAGAGAGCAACATGTATAAATTACAATATAAATATTAATAAATATTTAATTTCTCTCTCTTCTCCTTCTAGAGTTGTATACCGGCTGGGTTCGGGAGATGTTTCAGACTAATCCAAAATTTTAGGGTCGTTAGGTTGGTGATGAGAGCTACTCGATTAGAGATCAAAACCCAATTCAACCTACTTTCGGGTTAGGTTGAGTCGAGTTGTTGGATTATTCGTTTTCTTTAAAAACAACCTATTATCAACAATATATTTTACATTATTATTAAAATCTCGTAAAATTAAGTCATAACATATCACTAGCATTGGTTACGGATGGTTAAACCTTTTAAAAATAGGGTAAAGTTGGGTTGGGTTGGGTTTGATTGTAAGCCTAATTTTTTAGTTAATCGAGTTGACCTGATTATATAAATGTCAATGCGCAAACTGAACTGAATTTTTCGATTTTCAAAAAATTTAATCCAATACAAACAAAAACACATCTAACCAATCCAAACAAAAAACATCTAACTCAACATAACATTTATGATTTAAATTAGGTAATGTAAATTGATCGAGTTATCAGATCATATTAGAATTCTTATCGGTCCTTGCACAAACGTCAAATATAGAATCCAATGAAATTGAAATAAAGAGCCTTACAAGAAGTCAAGAACTTTTATTTTTTGATTCGTCAAATATGATCATAATCGATCTACTTTTACTTTTAAAAAATAATTTAATCTCTAAACGCAGCCTCTCATTGATGATAGATTAAAAAATGAGCCACGTTATTCAATTACTATTATTATTTTATTAATGGTTTAGTTTCTAGAAACCAACTTTATATGGATTATACTTTAAAGATATCTCAATGGCAAGAATTAGAAAAAGTAAAGTAATAAAAAGAAGGGTGAATGGAAATCTACACTAATAATTATATTTATTTAAATTTTCTAATTGAATCAATTTAGACTTATTTTATGAGATCGGTTGGAGAGGAGAATGAAACCTTATTTATAAGAGTCTAGAAATTTCTCAGTAGCAGAAGTGTTTTAAAAACGTTGAAGGGAAGTCCGAAATAGAAAGCACATAGAGGAGAATATCTGTTAGTGATGGGTTTGAGGGGTTAAATATTTTCACTTAATTTCACTTCAAATTAACTTAAATCATAAAAATAAAAGTATTCTTTTTCAATCATGTATTCAAAAGAATTAGGAACCCGACCCACTCGAACTACCCAATCCAAACTAGAAAAATTGGGTTGGGTTATATTTCTTTTTAGTTTGGGTTGGGTTGAAATTTTGAAAAACCGAAGATTTGGGTTCGATTCACAAATTTACATATTTTTGGTCGACTCAATCTGACCAATCCGAAAATAGAGTTACAACCCAATTTTAAAATTATCACGAAGATTATAAATATTCGTTTTTTGTAATCGATGGTAGTGATATGACTCGTGAATGGTTATATTTCTTTTTAGTTTGGGTTGGGTTGAAATTTTGAAAAATCGAAAATTTGGGTTCGATTCACAATTTGACATTTCTTTGGTTCACTCAATCTGACCGACCCAAAAATAAAGTTACAACTCAATCTTAAAATTATCATGAAGATTACAAATATTCGACTTTTATAACTGATGGTAGTGATATGGCTCGTGAACGTTTGATAGGTGAGTTTATAAAATTTTAATTATTAATGTAATATGTATATTGATAAAGCCGAATTTAAAAAAAAAACTTATTTTAAAATTATGAATTCTTTAGGGTTGTTCTAGTCACCCGCTCGACCAATACAAAATTTTTGAATTCATGGTTCATTTGGATGAAAAAAAGAGAAGAAATGAATTGATTGGAGAGAGGGAATTGGAGGAAGGGGAGGAAAAAGGTCAAATCATAAGATGTTGACTGATTTAAAAGTGCTTTTAAAAAGTGGGATGATGAAGTCCAAGTTAAGAGCGACAGATTAAGAACAGAGCCATTCCCCTTTCATCATTTGTTCAAGTCTAACAATCATCATTATTGGCTAACTTCTTGTTGGAGAAAAATGTAACATTTTAGAGAGATACATAGAGATGCATTGGATGTTGCGTACATTTGGTCAATAATATCATTCTCATGCCTCGGGCCGCCTACTTTGTAGAACTCACGCAATTCTTTGGAGGGAAAATAGAAAGCAAAAAAGTCATAACCAATGCCCATTTGCATACTTTACCCAACACAATTGTCATAACTTTCGTATTTTTTACGTTTGGTTTGAACCGTTCGATGTATATTTAATTGAGTTATGTTCGAGTCAAGATGTGTTAGTTTTGCAACGACTCTAGATTTTAACTAACCTATAATCACTACCATCTTCATAACATATTCTCTTAAGCCGAAATAATCATTTAAAAACATATTCATAGAACATTGTTATAGACTTATATGTGTAATAAAATGTTTTTCAAACAAATCAACGGAAAATTAAAATAGACATTGAGTAAAAATAAAACAGAAATACACTCTATTAACTTATAGACTTTGAAATTAAATACAACTATCCTATGTATGTGTTCTGGTATTTAAAGTTGCAATGCCACTGCCAACTGTGCAAGGGGTCTTTACCTAGAAAACAAAAGTAGCCTGTGGCTTGAACATTTTAAGAAATGCTTAATAAGTGACTCCACTATTTGGATCATATGCAAATACATACAATCATGAATGGAACCTATGATTTAAATCTATATTCTCTTAGGTGACTATCCTAAGCGGGTCATTGGATGTGTATTTACTATTTTACACACGGCCCATACGTGTGAATATGGACCCACTAGTTGTTTCGCACCCCTCTTGGGCCCCTTTCCTCGTCGGGCTAGAATTCTTTGGTGCTCTTGTCCAACACCCAATAGGAATAGTTGTCCCACATGAGTTATGTTGAGAAAGTGGGGAGTTGGGCTCAATATGAAAGGGAGGTCCCTTGCTTCCTTTCATCCCACTTGAACGGTTTGAAGCCAGTCGGAGAGTACACTTTCTAACAGGTCAAGGCTGGCATTTTGGCTGATCTGGCTTGGGTTTGATACACTCTATAGTAACACAAAATTTTGAAATTAAAAAAAAAAAAAAAATTGTCTCACATTGGCCTCTACGGTAAAAGGGAGGTCCCTCACCTCATTTTAGCATCTCACTTGAACGGTTAGAAGCCAGTCATTTCAACGGCTCAAGGTCAATATTTTGGTTGATCCAACGTAGGTTTGATACACTCGGACCGTTTCCTCCTACTTTCAATTCTTCAGAAGCATTTAAGGTTAGTACGACTACCTTTTAGCTAGTTTAAATGTTAGACTAAGTTTAAATTATTTTAAGCAACATTAGGCTTAGGTAGTTTAAATTATCAGGGGTGAGTTTAAATTATTTTATGCAAAACTAGGTGAGCCAATTTTCACGGTAGAACTCTAATTTATGATGTGTTAGGATCGCACAACAACGCACACACTCGATCTAGATGAACACAAAGAACAGGATAGAGAAAATGCAAGGAGAATTCTGGCTAAAGGATTTACATTGATGACTTCAAGTATGTACAAGAGAGAATACAGAGAATACAAAAAGTACATTTTCAAAGCTCTACCAGACTGGATATACATATAGTTCAGTTTACTATATATAGCTTTACCAGATTTAACCATCTACTATATATAGCTTTACCAGATTTAACCATCTACTATTTATAGCTATTTACCATATATAGCTTTACCGGATATAGCTGTTGACCAAACTATAAATAAGAGAGCAGACTCCATAACCTAACAATTCTCCCACTTGGAGACTGATCCAGTCAACCAAGAATTTCATTCTCAAACGATCATGAATATCTTCACTGCACCATACCAATTGAGGTTTTGCACAACCTCAACATTCCAACATCAACGCATTTTGTCAACATGTTTGCTGGATTCTTTGCACCCTCTATCTTCTCAAAACACATCACCATCTTCCACTAACCTGCAAGTGAAATGGTATCGCCTTTCGTGTTTTATCTTTAAATGATAGACCGGATTCCTCACCAACTGTATGACACTCTGACTATCTCTATAAAGAATCTTTTCATGCTGCTTCTTGCCCAATTCTTCCAGATAGTCAGTCATCCATATGGTCTTCTTTTCAGCTTCAGCTATTGCCACGTACTTAGTCTCAGTATAACACATTTTTGAAGCCTAGACGTCCCACCATCCATGGCTTGCTCCTACTTGGTTGTATTCTCCAACTGTAGGGCCTCATCAAAGGGCTCTAGATCCCTTTCATCAGCAACAAATGGTGTAATGAAGGTACATACATATCTGGTACTCTGATGGTACAGAATGATCTTCTCAACACTGGTTCAGGTGTCACTTGCTCTACTGCTGGTTCCTCTGCAACAACCTCAGGAGTTTGTTGAGTATCTGCTACAAGATCACTAGGTGATTTTCTCCGCAACTCAACCTCAACTCCCACTTGCTTTGTTGTCTTGGAACCTTGCTTCACATCTGGTTCTTCAGCAGTAGTCTCAGGAGTTTCTTGAGTATCTACTACAACATCACTAAGTGAGTTTTCCTGCAACTCAAACTCAACTCTCACTTGCTTCGTTGTCTTGGAACCTTGCTCCCCATCTGGTTCCTCAGCAGTAGTCTTAGGAGTTTCATGAGTATCTGCTACAACATCACTAGGTGAGTTTTCCTGCAACTCAAGCTCAACTCTCACTTGCTTCGTCGAACCTTGCTCCACATATGGTTCCATTTCCAACCGCACTTTCTTCAATTCTCTAGCAGTCCTTGTGAAGCTAACTCGTTTCTGCTTGCTCATAACATAGTTCTCACAACGACTCACATCAACAGATTTCAGACCTTCTAAAACTTCTTTTGCGGCCAGTGTCTTCATTCCTTTCACGCTCATATGTCCAAGTCTATTGTGCCATAGACTTGAATTTGAAGCACTCTCAGCAACAGCAGCTATGTTCATACACCCTGCAGTGGTGTATAAGGTTCCAGAATTTGAGCCACGTGCTACCACTGTGGCACCCTTCATAATCTTTCATGAACTCTTCCCTAACTTTGTTGCATAACTTGAGCTGTCCAACTGATCAATAGAGATCAGGTTCTTTTTTAGACCAGAAATATATCTGACATCTTTTAATATCCACTGATTTCCTGCCGGAGTTTTTATGCAGACATCTTCTTTTCCTTTAATCTCCAATTCTTTGTTGTCGGCAAGATACACATTCCCGAAATTTTTAGACTTGAAATTTCGGAACAACTCTTTATTTGGAGACGAATGAAAAGATGCACCTGAATCCAAAATCCAGGATTCAATCGAACTGTCCACGTTGAGGATTAGAGCATCCCCAATGTCTTCTGCTGAATTTATAGAATCATCATCATCTCTGGATTTGTGATTTTGCTTCCTCTTTAGTCTTGTACAACCTGTCCGAAAGTAACCTTTTTCTCCACAATTCCAACACGTTACGTTTGGTCTATTTGGAGATTTTTCTCAGTTCTTTGATTTTGATCGCCCTTTGTTTTGGCCCTTCGGTTTACTTCTTCCCCGTTGGTCAACACTGAGAACACTACCAGATGAATTTCCAATTTCTCGTTTGCGAATACTTTCGCTGAGAACTACATCTCGAATTTCATCAAACTTTAGTTTATCAGATCCTTGCGAACTGCTGATTGTGGCAACAACAGTATCCCACGACTCGAGTAAAGATGACATCAAAATCAATGCTTTAATTTCATCCTCGAAATTAATTTCTACCGAACTCACTTGACTTACGATCATATTGAATTCATTTATATGATCAACAACAGATCCACCTTTAGACATCTGTAGATTGAACAATCTCCGCATCAAATACACCTTGTTCATAGCCGACGATTTTTCGTACATATTTGACAGCGCCTTCATCAGATCTGACGTTGTCTTCTCCTTGATGATGTTAAACGTCACGTTTCTGGATAGCGTCAACTGAATCATCCCTAAGGCTTTTCGATCCTTGAGTTTCCACTGCTCCGTGGCCATGGTATCCAGCATCACTCCCAACAGGAGTTCGTGAAGATCTTTTTGGTACAGACAATCTTCAATTTGCATCTTCCAGAAACTGAAATCGGATCCATCGAACTTCTCAATTCCAATCTTTGAACTTTCCATCTTCACAGATCGTGGTGACTTCTGCCTACCTCTGATACTTGTCGTTAGGATCGCACAACAACGCACACACTCGATCTAGATGAACACAAAGAACAGGATAGAGAAAATGCAAGGAGAATTCTACCTAAAGGATTTATATTGATGACTTCAAGTATGTACAGTAAGAGAAAATACAGAGAATACAAAAAGTACATTTTCAAAGCTCTACCGGACGGGATATATATATAGTTCAGTTTACTATATATAACTTTACCAGATTTAAGCATCTACTGTATATAGCTTTACCAGATTAAACCATCTACTATATATAACTATTTACCATATATAGCTTTACAGGATATAGCCGTTGACCAAGCTATAAATAAGAGAGCAGACTCCATAACCTAACATGATGTTGGACTCTTTAGGCAGAATTAAATTCTAGAGGACAGTGTTAAACTAGCATGAAGGGGCCGTAGTAGCTTCGGCCTAGGCCAACCAAGTAAGCAGCCCTACCATCGTTTGGTTATAATTGTGTGCTTTATGATGACATGTGTTCATGGCTTCGCACGTGTCATATGCATGTATAGACAAACTATTATGAAATTATATGTATATGTTATGATACGTGAATACTAAGATGTAATTGATGAATTGATATATTTATGATATGATATATTAAGTTATGATCTGTTGAAGGCATGCTTGGGATATGTGATGTGATTGTTATGATATATAGTATGATATGATATGTGCATGATGTGAATAGTTATGTCCGAAAGCATGAAAATGTTATGATATGACATATGTGTAACATGAATGACATGATATGATTGATATGCAAAATGACGAATTGGCATGAAATACAACCTCGATACACGCATGGAAGATATGATAAAAATGATATGATATGAAGGAAGACGCTAGAGGGGCTGTAGTATATGATAATAAAAATGGAAAAATGTTGGGACCGTTCATGCATCGGAGGATACCCCTTCTTCTTCACAATAGTCAGACAAGTACGCTACGAGGCAGGAAAACGATCATTATTTTTACCATAATGTTGCCAAGATGATCTATATTCCTAACGAGTGTCTGGCATCAACAACTACCAGAGAATGCTCGCCCGACAAGAAAGGGGCCCAAGAAGTGTGCGAACCGATTGGTGGGTCCATACTTGCACATGTGGACCGTGTGTAGGGAAATTAAGTACACATCCAATTTTTCGTTTAAGATTAGTATGACTACCTTTTAGCTAGTTTAAATTATTTTATGCAAGATTAGGTTAGTCAATTTTCATAGTAGAATCCTAATTTATGATGGTGGGATTCCTTAGATCGAATTAAATTTCAAAGAACAATGTGCAACTAGCATCAAGGGGTCGTAATAGTTTCAGCCTAGGCCAACCAAGTAAGAGGCTCTACTATCAGTTTGGTTAGAAGAATTGATTTATGTATGGTGGTACGTGACTAGTGACCCTGCATGTGTCATATGTGTGATATGTCTTGATATGTGATATTATGTTATTTATCACTATATGATATACTAAACTACATACAGTATAAATGAAATATCATGTTATGTTACGATAAGTTATTTTATGTCATGATATGCCATGATGTACTATGATATGTTATGTTAGGCCATGATATGTTATGAAATGTTGTGATATGTTTTGAAAGAAGGAAATCTACGATGCACAACTCCTATGTCATGATTTATAAAAGTTATGCACAACCCCTACGCATATTATCGAGTATAATATGTAATGAAAGAATGAGAGTTGTCTTGCATGATTTATTATGATGGAAAATATAGGAACCTCATGCATAATTGTATATTCACATGCATCAGAATACTTCCCCTTTATGATGAGTACGGATGCGTACACTATGAGACTGAAATGATCATCATGGTTAGCATGGTGCAATGGCAGTCGTTGTTCCCTACAGGTGTTCAGCTACAACTTAGAGGAGTTAGCCTGACCAGAAGGCCCAGGGGGTGTGCTAGCCTGCCTTGTGGATTCATGCTCGCGCGTGTGGGTCGTGTGTAAAGAAGTACTACACATCCAACTTCGGACTAGAAATCCACCTAAGAGAAGACAATTTTAAATTGTAGGTCTCATTCATGCTGCTTGTGTTTGCATTCCCTGACCCCAATAGTAGGGTCACTTACCGAGTATTTCTTAAAATACTTAAGTCTTATGCTATTTTTAGATTTCAAGTAAAGGCAAAGCACCCTTGTACGGTTGACAACGGCGTCACGTTAAAGACCATGAGACCTATGTTGGGTAGTTGCATTTTTATTTCGTAGATCTTAAGTTAGATTAGGACATTGTTTTAATCTTTTCTTTGATTTATTTGTATTTCACATTGATTTGTTTGATTTTAAGACTTTTAATGTGAACATTTAAGTTCATAGCCTCGTTTGATGAATTATTTTAAATGAATATTTGGCATAAAAAGGTCACGTCATGCATATGGTAGCAATACTATTTTAGTGGGAAATTGGGGTGTTACACTCTAATTTATTATTTGGGTAGAATTGAATGCATTGTACTTCTCTACACATGATTCAAGCACGCGCACATGAACCCACTAAGAGAGTTCGTACCCTAGGCCTGACTATGGGGTAGTGCATGCTCACGTTGTAAAAAACTAACAAAAAGAAAGGAGTGCGTATCATATAGTATATACATCTATACTTAACATTGTGAGAAGTAACCCATGCTCATGACATACAACATGCATGAGGTCTTGTATATTTAAATTATGGTACATGAGTCATGATGCACATAATACTTCCAATTTTTTCCTGACATGAATTCCCTATAAGACATACTTAAATTTATGTGACATTTGGTTCATACTTATCATATTTAGTTTATCAAGGAGTCTCGCATGCGTAGCCTAATCATATTAACATAACAAACATGAATCAATAGAAGGAAGTACATGTAATTCGTTAGTATATCATATCATAAATGATAACACGCAAATAAGCCACAAATTATGTGGAACACCTCATTTTTAAGCTAGTCAAAGCACGAATCTAGGTGTAGGTTGACTCGGGAGGGATAAAAAATACCGTAAAAATTTTGGCTTTCAAAAACAAAAAAAGTTCAGGAAATTTAAAAACATAGAAACCATACATAAAATACGTATATATTTACGTTATACAAAATATAGTTCAAGTTTAAATACAAAAGGGAATGTACAAAACAAGGCTAAAGAAAAACACAAAACCAATAAAGTCTCTTGAAACAAATCCTGCACTAGACTGCTCCAATCCTTCACGAGTGACAAACCATTACTTGAAAAATAATAAAACTAATGTTAATTAGTATAAATACTTAGTAGTAGCTTACTTATAGGCTATTGATCGTGTCCATGGCTAAAGCTAACGTACTGCACTCTTAACATGATCATAAGACCTATACATAAAGGTTCTAATCTAGGATTCTAAATCGTGAGTTCTGAGCCAAACACTTGAGCTCCAATAAAAAATTAAATATCCAATTTTTCTATTTTAAGTCAACCTACAAAATTTTATTAAGAATCTTAGAAGCTGAATTTCAAGATGAGATAGAAGTAAAAAGAAATGTTTAGAAAAATCCTACCAGCTTCATACATATCCTTGACATGTCTTGATGAGGATTTTATTAAAATTTCATGCACATTAGATAGATTATTTTTACGTCACTTGTAAATGCTCGATTTAGGTCCTTAATTCTCATGTTTCTTGACTTAATTCTTCAATATTCTCTTAATTCTATCTTAATTTAAGGTTTATAACGAAATCTAATGGATTCCTACACTTATTTTCGAAGAAAAGGATTTTCAGCTCAAGTTTATTTATTGATTGATTGATTTATTTATTTATTTATTTTAATCTTTGAGTCTAGTTTTAGAACCATCGAGAACAGATCTGAAAAAGATTTAATTTGATAAAAAAATCAAGGATTGTCTAGTTTTGAGTTGGCATGGCAGATTCAATTGAATCGACTATGTAATCTTCTTCACAAAAAAAGTTACTTACCTAATCATTGATGTTTGGCTCGCTTTTGGAGCTTCATAAGTAAATATTTGCACCGATGAAGTAGGTGATGAAGTTCTCTAAATTGCACTTGATTCATAAGTTAGAAAAACTTTATTTATTATTTTTAATTTGAGCAAAAAAGTGGATAGTTATTTATCAAATTGACTTTTCTTTTGTGTAATTTGAAAGGAGTGAGATTACATTGTGGCCACCGACTTTTGATTGAGACTTTCACTGTTGGAAATTTGAGCATAATTTTTGTCATTTGTAAGTTACATGCAGTTCTTGTTGTAGATTGCATCTGAGTCATTCAATCAAGCGTTGTTAAGTTCGACTGTGGAATGACTCAATTTAGAACAAGTTTTTAAATCTTGCTTTTAGATCTTTGACTGTAAGAGGTAATCTAATTTAACTTCATCTCTCGATGGATCCAAATTTTGTATAAAGAGGTGTTAATTTCTTTAATTCAAGGGTTCTTGCTCCAACAAGAACTTAAATCGTTAGGCTGAGGATTAGGGTTGCATCCAGAAATTTGGAGTTACCCCTTTCCTTCCAATTTTACCCAAAATTAAAAAACTCAAATTCCCTTCATTGAGCTTGTTAGCTTTCATGGTCTTCTTTTAGCTTTCATGGTCTTCTTTGAAAATACTCTATAGCTGCATAGCAATAAATTGCGACTAGTTTGGATGGACTTATCTTTGTGTAGACCGGGATTGCATTTTTTAATTTTCTTCTCTTAATGGCAATGACGGTTCGAATTGGAAGAATATGGTTGAGACACTTTCAGCCATCGAATCCTTCATAAAACTTATTGTGGAGTTCATTTAGAATGTACGAAAACTAGTTTGAGAGAAAATGATCCAATGTAGCTTTCAAATTTATAATAAATTCAAGAGGGAGAGACATAATCTTTAAACTCATAACTCGAGTCTTAGGAACTCTCATTACTCGATTATTGTCCCAAAACAATGCCTATAACTCCTTATTTATAGTCTAAGCTTCCACCATCTTCCACCATCTTTGATCCTTCTAGAATCGTGCTTAATTTGAACTTAAATTTTCTGGAATGTTCATCAGAAATATCTATTATGACGAGGGGTTTGCCGAGCTTAGTTTGAATTGCACCCATTAGATCTAAGGAAGGATTTTCTGAGGCTAGCCCATTTTGAAACGAATTTGCTCCATATTTAATGGCAAGAGCATTTTTGTATATAATTTGAACTTCAAGAGTATTTTGGTAACTTTTTCTAAAAAAAAATTTACTCTTTTTAATCATTTTTTTTCTTCAACATTATTTTAAAATTCCTTCTCCATAAAAAATAAAAAATTCATAAAATTCTTTAAAAATTTAAAAAAAAAAAAAAAAAGAAGACATTTTTACTCTTTAGACTTGTTTCTCATTTTCAAGCCTTTTCCAAAGGCCTTGAGTTCTTACAACTCCTTGCTTAGACATTGAAAATGTCTTTTCTCGAGCCCTTAACCTTGCTTCGATTTTTTAACCATTTCTTTAGATCTTTTAAACTTTTCGTGAGCCCTTTATTCGAATGTTTAACTTTCTTGGGTGGCCTTACTTTATATTAGAACCACCAATTGGTTTATGTATGTTTTAAATTTATGTATGAATTTCTAATACTTGAATCGTAAATTACCCCCATCAAGGCACCTATTTTAAAATTGAAAAAATGATTGCAGTTTTCTACTCTTTAAGTCTATATGATGGTCTGTGATTCAAAATCTCGAAAAGTAGATCGTTGTACTAAATATGTACATGAAAAAAAAAACATAATTACAATCGAAAGAAAGATAAATCTGTTGAAAGAGAAGAAATCGTATGTTTCTTAAAGTCATGTCGTAATCGAACGAGAAACTATATAAAGATTCTCGATCCTAATCTTTTTCAAGCTTTATCTTCATCCCCAATCAAAATTTATGCATTTTCTAAAGACATGACATTAGGATAACATGAGATTAGAAGACAAGACATAAAAATTAAATTCCTTTCGTTGTTTATAAGGTAAAGTAAGGCCTATTTTTGTGAGGCATTTTATGAGATTCTCCATCATATTCTCATGAAATTTTAATCTCTATATTGCATTATATTTCCGGAGGAAATAAACTCTAGTTGTTGAGGTATGGAGTCTGCTCCCTGTATTTATAGCTTGGTCAACGGCTATATCCGGTAAAGCTATATTTGGTAAAGCCATATATGGTAAAGCTATATATGGTAAATAGCTATATATAGTAGATGGTTAAATCTAGTAAAGCTATATTTAGTAGACTGAACCATATATATATCCCGTCCAGTAAAGCTTTAAAAATGTACTTTCTATTCTCTGTACTCTCTTGTTGTACATACCTGAAGTCATCAATAAAAGAATCTTTTTAGCCAGAGTTCTCCTTGCACTTTTTCTATCATTTTCTTTGTGTTCATCTAGATCGAGCGTGTGCGTTGTTGTGCGATCCTAACACTAGTTTTTTCATTTCTTTTAGCAACATACACGTAAAAGTTCAAGCTCACCGCTAGCATATATTTTTCTCTTTCGATTTTTCTTTTCAGACTTTCTCTCAAGGCTTTAAAACGTGTCTTCTAAGGGAAGGTTTCCGCACTCTTATAAAGTGTGTTTCGTTCTCTTCCCCAACCAATGTGAGATATCACAATTCACCCCCTTTTAAGGCCTAGCATCCCCACGGGTACTCGTTCCTTTCTCCAATCGATGTGGGGACCACCACCAAATCCACCCCCCTTCGGGGCCCACCGTCCTTATTGGCACACCGCCTTGTGTCTATCCCCCTTTGAGGAACAGCCTCCTCGCTGGCACATAGTCTGGTGTTTAGCTCTGATACCATTTGTAATAGCCCAAGTCCACCGCTAGCCGATATTGTCCTCTTTGAGTTTTTTCTTTCGTACTCTCCCTCAAGGCTTTAAAATGCGTCTCCTCACTTTTATAAAGGGTGTTTCGTTTCATTCAACTAATTTATTCCTCACTTTTCCGAAGAAAAAGTACGTTGGGACCCTCTAACTTTTTGTTTTTTTGTTTTTAATTATATATATTTGCTTTAAGGTTGGAATGTTTCTTGGTTCATGCATTGAGCTTACAATTAGAAGATAATGACAAATAATTTAATAATTAGTTGAAGTTAGGTCAAGACAGAAATGAACAACGATAAGAAACAATCTTTTATTTCCTTATTTTTGCCGATCAATCAATGTCGTTTTAATTATATGGATGGATAGCTATTTTTCAGCTGTTCATTGTAATCTTCTTCTTCAAGCTTTTATCAAATTATGTTAAAATATAATTTTCGTATCTAAACTTTATAATTAATTAAGTTAAATAATTAGTATTCCTTTTGGAAGAATGTTTTACTTTTATTTTTGTAATTAAGTTTATGAAAAATGTATGTTTATTTGTTTAAGAGTATATTTTTGAAAACCAATACCTTGCTTAGTAATAATTAATATTTTTTTAACTTAAAAAATTATTATTATTTAGTTCTCGCTATTTCGTTTTAAGTTTTTGACCCTTCTAAAGCCATTTTTAGGGACATTGAGGATAGTAGGACTTCCGTTTACTCAATTTTAGATAGTTTTAGAACTTATAGTGGAAGTAAACAACATGTTTAGCTAGACTAAGATATCGATTGTCCTATGAATGTGATATGGATTGATAGGTGAAGTTAAATATTGCAGCATAGTTTCGAAGCAACTAGTAAATAATTAAGGACTTCGGCTAAGGCCAACCATGTAAGTGACCTTATTGTTCGAGTTAGATAATTGAATAATGTATGATGGTGCATGCCTTGTGGCCCCAACATGTTCCATGTTATTTTATGCTATGCTTATGTGCTCTATGTGGACATATGATGTTATGCAATATATGCATTTGTTATTCATTACACTATGTTATGAATGAATTGTAAATGCTATGTCTGTTACAGTCATGTCTTGCCATGTGAAGTTGTGTGATGGAGAATGTGACAATTGTCATGTATACATAATGCATTTATGTATTATTTCATGGATGAAAGGAGAAAGAGAATGATGTTAATTCTATACTATGAATGTAAATCATAGAGACCTCATGCATGTATGTATGTCATGTGTATCGGGTTACTTCCTCGTTATGTTAATGTTAGTAAGGACGTGTACCTTCGATATTTATGTTCGCCACGATATCATGTAGGCTTTTCCTTTTCTGTGGCATTCAACGACGTGTAATGCGTTGTGCTCAACCAAGTCATCCCTGGGGTCCATATATGAGCATGTCTGGTGGGTCCATGTGCACATGTTTGGATCGTGTGTGGGAAAGTACCACACATCCAACCCTGCCCAAAACTGAAAAGAGTCCAATACCATGTTATGGTATTAAAGGATAGGTCCCAGTCATATTATGTATGTGATTGTATTACTTATCTCAACAGTGGGTGACTTAGTATTTCTTAAAATACTCAAGTCATATGCTACATTTATATTTTTCAAGTAAAAGAAAAACGTCTCTTCACGGATGATGAAGAATATTAGGAAGACCATAGAAGTCAAGATAGGATAATAGTATGCATTAAATTTCATTTAGTAGTTCATAGATAGTTTATTTCATTTTTTCATGTTAAATGACTATATTATTTTAAATTTCTTGTTTTGAATTAAATGGTAACTCGTTGACTTCATTTTGAAGTTTTTTATTATGAATTTTTATTTATGTTATTTAAAGCATCTATGAGGTATTTATACCAGAAAATTTGGGACATTACAATCGATGTAGATCGCTATTAAATACATGTTTTATTGTCGTATTAAAACGAGAGTAAAGAAAGTGTAAGTTGTTGATCATGATTATTTTTAATAAAAATAGAAAAATTTGCTCGTCATTCTTCATGAAGTCATTAATAATCACGAAAACATCTTATAAATATCAACTCTTAAATATTTCCACAAAAACTATACAAAGTGAAAACCATAAATATTCAAAATAACGTAGAAGCATAACTCATACACTAACAACAACAGATGCCAATTGGAAAAATTGAGTATTATAATATAACCGTCGAAGTCTACCACTAGAAGATATTGTCCGTTTTGGCTTATTACGTATCGTCATTAGGTTTAAAAGTTTAAAATCGTCTACTATGGAGAGGTTTTCACACCCTTATAAAGAATTCTTCGTTCCCCTCTTTAACTGATGTGAGATCTTACAATCCACCCCTTGAATGCCTAACTTCCTCATTGGCACACCGTTCCACGTCTGACTCTACTACCATTTGTAATAGTCAAAGCATACTACTAGCAACTATTATCCACTTTGGCCCGTTAAATACTGTCGTCAGCCTCACGATTCTAAAACGAGTCTATTATGGAGAGATTTTTACACTCATATAAGGAATGCTTCGTTTTCCTCTCCAACTGATGTGAGATCTCACATATAAAGACTTAGTAAGTAATCTCACTATTGGGGTTATATACGATAAATATAGTGTAAAATGATTAACCTACCATCAATCAAGACGAGTTCTTATAGCCACGTTTTCTGGAATAGGATCATCTAGTATGTGATTTTAATTTAACTCTAATCGTGTAGCTTGTGATAAGAATCAAAATATTAACCATACTTAATAGATATCATGTCTTTCTATACATTCATAGAACAAACGAATGTATTTGTATCTAATCACGTTTAAGTTAATCGAAAAAATCTTTTTCCTATGAGATGTTATTTTCAAGAAGTATATTCATCCATTTAACTTACAACTGACTTAATCTAACTCAATCGAGGTCAAGCCTCGGCACAAACATATAATATACTGTTATTGGACCCAAAGTACACGAATCATATTCAAAATGCCGAAAGTAACCCTAAAACAAATAAAACAAAACAAACGTATCCAAACCGAGTGTGAACCAAAAAGAAAACCTGATCCAAGTCTGAGTATGAATCGTTACACTATTAAATACTTTTTAAAATTTAAGAACGCACGTAAACCTTTCCAAAAACTAAGGTAATTTAATATTTTGAAATGTAGATAGTTATAAACTTGGTAGGTAATTTAATATTTTGAAATGTAGATAGTTATAAACTTGGTAAGTTAATATGTTCCGTAGCTCATATTATCCTTATCCTCATTACTTGAAAAAGAAATTGGTTTGAATTGGGACATTGCACACAAATGGATAGTGGTTACTCCTACTTTTCTTCCCTCTATCTTACTACCTCAACCTCTTCAACTTCAAACTAATCAAAATACCCTAATTTTTTTATTTTATCTTTAAAAAAATTCTTATATTTTAAATAATACCCTTAAAAAAAAACTTTAAATTTTGTACTTTATTCAAAAAATATTTTAAAAAAAAGTTTCAGTGTCGGTCTGTTTTTTTTTATTATTAAAGCCGTTAGTATTTTGTTTAAAAAATACTATTGAACTTTAAATAGTGTCTAAGAAAAATATTGTTACTACTAATCCCATGTTTCCATGAACTTCAAAAGTAACATTTATACTTTTTAATCTTTAATTAAAAAAAGTTGAAAAAAAAACTAGTATTAATATATGGATGGGCACGGTCTATCTACACATTATATAGATTATCTCTATTTTTCTTTTAAGTTTAAGGGTATTAATTGTGAGGTCCCACGTCAATTGGAGAAGAAAAGTAATGTCAACAAGAATGCTGGGCCTTGAAGGGAGTAAATTAGAAGTTCTTACATCGGTTGAGGAGGAGAACAAAACATTCTTTAGAAAGATGTGGAAAATTCTCTCTGGTAGACGCGTTTTAAAAACTTTCAAACGAAGCGCGAAAGAGAAAAACCCAAAGAGGACAATATCTACTAGTAGTGACTTGGTAATTTTTATTATAAAAAAAGGTGATACTTTTTATTCATTTAACTTTAATCTTAAATTTAATTTTATGGACATATTATATTTTCAAATGATGTATACATGCTTTTTAAATTTTACATTTAAGATAAATTTAGTTATTCATTGTAATCACCCTCTTATCTTATCTATTATTTTATTTTTATATTCTATACATTAAAAAATAAAAAAAAATTATTGAATCATCTATACAACTATTGATAAACAACTTACTCATCTAATGGTCAAATTATTATGAGATAAGATCAAATATTTGGTATCCGAACCCTTAAATATCAAACATGTATTCATTAGAATCCGATCCAAAAACAGAGGACCTGAGATACCATCTTGAGAGATACGTTGTTTATATCATAAATATAAAAAAGCTTCAATATCTTAATAACCTACCCGAGGTACTCGTTTTATTAGAAATTAATTTTGAGATGAAACCTCGCGTTTATTTGATATTTTATAAAGATAAGCGCCGAATTGAAACGATATAAGTACAAACAAAAAATAATAAATAATAATAATAATAATAATAATAATGTGCAAATTCCCTCACCCAAGATTCACGAACGAAAAGAAAATTCTAAATAAAATATGTACGACTTCACCAACCATTTTAAAAAGAAAAAGAAAAAAGGAAAAAGACAAAAAAAAAAAGAGAGCTACTATTTCTGACCAAGAATGAAAGACTTCTCTCTCACAGCTATGATATTTAATACGCATACAAAACCTGCCTCTTTACCCACCGTCTCCGCCTCTTTTCGCCACACAAATTCCCCTCCTCCGCCGTCTCTCACCGGCCACCGGCGCCTCCACCAGCACCAATTCTCCTCCTCCTCCTCCTCCTCCGTCGTAGAGCTGCTTTCATGACAGCGCCGCCGCCATTCAAAGAGCCAGCACAAATTTTCTACAAACAAGCATCACCCAGATGAAATAATGGCCAAGGGTTTCTGTGATATACGACTTACTTGATGGTTCGCTACTCCAACATGGCTGTGTTGTTCCTTTGGACACTATCCCTTTTGGTGCTGCCTCTACTCCTTCCGCCGCTACCGCCGCCGCCTATGGCGGTCCTCTTAGTACCCCTCTTCATTATGATGCTTCTTATCTTCTTCGCCTTGTCGACCTCCCCACTTCCGATCCCACATCAATAGGAGAGTAGAACGGAACATTTTTTATAAGAGTGTGAATATCTCTTCTTATCAGATGCGTTTTAAAAACTTTGAGGGAAAGCCTGAAAGGGAAAGCTCAAAGAGGACGATATCGGCTAGCGGTGAGCTTGGACCATTATATTCGATTACTACAGTCATGTCTAGAAGTTGTTGTGAGCTTGGACCGTTACATCCAACTACTACAGTCATGTCTGGAAGCTGTTGACGACATCATTGTATAGAACATCGAACCTATCCATGTCTTTAACAATGATATGATATAGTCTACTTTAGATCTGATCTTGTGATTTTGGCTTGTACAAATGAAGATGTATTTGGTGGATCTTCCGTGGTCTAGAAATCAGGTAAAGCGATTTAATTTTGTGAGCTTTGTTGAATATTTGTGGTGGGCTTGAACCGTTACATCTGACCAACTACAGTTATGTCTGGAAGCTGTTGTGGGCTTGTACCGTTACATCCGACTACTATAGTCATGTCTGAAAGTTGTTGACGATATCATTGTATAGAACATCGAGCCTGTCTATGTCTTTAACAATGATATGATATAGTTTACTTCAGATCTGATCTCGTGATTTTGACTTGTACAAATGAAGATGTGGATCTTCCGTTGTCTAGAAATCGGGTAAATCGATTTAATTTTGTGAGCTTTGTGAATATTTACGTTTGGATTTGGAAATTGAAGAAAAAGAATGGGAATGGCTGATTTGAGAAGGAAAATATTGGATTTTGTTTGAGAAAATTAGGGTATTTGTGTACAGATTTGGAGCTGGAAAACATAATTCCACTGTTTTAGATCCAACCAACAACCTTTTTGGTTTGTTTTCCAAATCTAATAATTTTGCTTTCGGCCGACAAAATTGAATGTTTGGTGGCTATGAGAAACATGTTTAAGACAAAACTACCTGATTTCAGACCGTGTTTGGGGGCTGCCTTGAAGGAGAGGAATAAATTGGAGTGTTTTTGGGACAAGATTTTTGTATTATTTTTATTTATGCAATGGCCTTAATCGATCAAGTAGTTCACTCCTTCTCTTAGTCTTCTCTTTCTCCTTATTATGTTTCGTTTGAAGTTGAAACTACCTCGACCTTCTTTTTAAGTACCAAATTTCATATTCCTTTAATTTGGAGTATGTTATTTCAAGAGAATCGGGTCAATCAAGTGCTGACAACTACTTGGGATTGGAGGAATGCATTGTAAACATGCTGGTGGCTCAGCTGATTTTAGCTCTTTCATATGCTCAACTGGAAAGGAGAAGGAAGCGAACTATTTATGCTTTTGACTGTATTACCTGACCTACTATCCTCGTAAATAAGTTCTAGAGCTCAACTGCTCTGAAAATATTTGCTGAAAACCACAGCATCTAAATGATGATGAAAGTTATCTATTTATAATCATTTACAGAATAAAAAAGTATGGTAAATTACAAATAATATGGAGAGAACAATAAAAGAAAAAAATAATAAATGAATACAATATATTTGCCTTTAATGAAAGGGCAAATATGGTAAGCCGTAATGTAAGGCAAATATCTATATTTGTCTTATAATAAACTGTCAAATATCCTTAACACCTTCCGCAAGCTGAGCGTCAAATTTGAACGAACGTGAAGCTTGGATCTGAAAAATCCAAATAGAGGTCAAGAAATACTTTTTGTGAAGATATCAGCAACTTAAAATGGGAAGGTATATATTGTGTGTGAAGTTTATCAGCGATAACAAGTTCCCGAAGGAAATGATAATCTAGGTCAACATGTTTGGTCCGCTTGTGAGAAACGGGATTAGAGCTAATAAAATAGCACTTTTGTTGTCACATAAGAGCAAGAGCTGCTGTGAAATAGGGATCTTGAGATCATGCAAAAGATGTGTAACCCAAAGAAGTTCAGCTACAGTCGTGACAAGAGCACGATATTCAGATTCACAGCTAGAGTGTGAGACAGTAGGTTGCTTTTTGGCACTCCAAGAAATGAGATTGTTACGAAGATAAATAGAATAGTCGGATGTAGAACGACGACTAGCCCAGTCAGCATCTGAATAAGCAACTAGCGGACTAGGAACAGTGGATGAACGAAAGGTATCACAAAGTGGAGTGTTCCTTTGGCATAGCAAACAATACGTTTGACAGCAAAAAAGTGATCTGCAGTAGGGGCATGCAAAAATTGACTAACAGAATTGATAGCATAGGCAATATCTAGACGCGTAATAGTCAAGTACTAAAGGGTGCTAACAAGATATCTATAGAGAGTAGGATCAGAGAAAGGAGAACCATCAGCAGTCAGGTGTTGAAAAACAACCATGGGAGTGTGAACTGATTTGCTATCGAACAATTGAGCACAAGTAAGGATATCTCGAACATATTTTAACTAACTAATAAAGAGACCATCAGGAGTGGGTGAAGCTTCAAGACCAAGAAAGTAACTGAGAAAACCCAAATCTTTGGTAACAAACTCAAAAAGAAGCTTGCGAGTAAAGCTGTCAATAAGAGATGAGTTGTTGGCGACAACAATAATGTCATCAACATAAAGAAGCAAATAGATAAGGTTAGATTGCTGATGAAAGACAAAAAGGGATGAGTCAACACGACTGCAAGAAAAACCAAGTGTAAGAAGAAATGAGCTAAAACACTGAAACCAGGCATGAGGAGCTTGCTTTAAGCCATAGAGAGCTTTCTTTAATAGATAGACATGAGTGGTAAATCGAGGATCAATATACCCAAGAGGTTGGTCCATATGAACACGTTCAATATGAGTTTCATTGAGAAAAGCATTTTTGACATCAAGTTGTTGAAGAGATCATTTATTTGTGACTACAATAGAAAGCACAACACGGACAGTGGTAGCTTTGACAACCGAACTGAAAGTGTCAGTGTAGTCAAGACCAATTACCTGAGTATAACCTTTGGTAACAAGATGAGCCTTGAAACGCTCGACGTATCCATCAGGCAAATATTTAATACAAAACACCCATTTAGAGCTCACGATGTTGGTATTGGCAGGGCGAGGAACCAAAGTCCAAATATCGTTTTGTTGTGAAGCTTGAATTTCTTCATCATGGCATCAACCCAAGCATGATTCTTAACCGCAAATTTGAATCCTCTTGGGTCAGTGGATGCAAGAAGAGCACAAAGAAGTCTAGATGAGCCCAAAATACCAAGATTTGCTAGATGATGAGTCTTGAATATACCAGTTTTGGCTCGTGTGATCATAGGATGAGAGCCCAAAGAAGAAGAGAAATCAACAGTAGGTTCAATAAAGGTCGGATTAGAAGTCGAGCGTGGCAAAGTGGAACCTGCAAGAGAAATATCAACTTGCACAGACTCATCTACAAGGCCAGAACAAATATCACAAGGAGATGAACTGGATCGAGGAATGTGTGGTGATGAAGTGGTAGGGGAGATGAATCAATATTGTAAAGATGTGGTTCCAAGAAATTTGAAATATGAAGAGAGGAAAGAGGTTGGGTCTGGGAGCTAGGGACAACAGGAAAGTGAATTCATCTAATTGAGCGTGGCGGGTGATGTATAGCTTAGTGGTGGCAGATCAAGCCAGCGAAACCCTTTATGAGCAGAACTAAACCCAAAAAAATGTAGGGAATGTTGCAGGGAGAAAACTTGTTAGGCATATAATCACGCAAGCAAGGATAAACACGACAACCAAAAGGATGAAAATTGTCATAATGCGAAGTGGGCATATAATCATAATGCTCGACCAATAGAAAGTCTTCGATTTGCTCTGATTCGATGTAACCTTCCAAAACCACTCTTTGTGTCTTATGGGTAGTCTTAAGTTTTATTAATTTTAGATAACCTCACGCCAAATATTATTGAATTTCTACGGCTTTTAATTTTAGTTTGTGTTTTTAAGATTTTGGTTTATTTTCTCACCATTTCTATATTATGTTTTTATATAAGTAAATACATGATCCAACTAAACACTCGCCTTTATTAGGTTTTTGCAATATAAAATTTATAAATAAATTAATTATAAAGAATAAACTTGGTTTTTGTGCTTCATGCATTCGATATAGAGTATTTTTTTTTTAAGGAATAAATTCTATTAAACTTATACCAAATATTATGATTTAACAACATTAAAATAATAATTTGATAGAACATTTGATTTTTTTAGCTATTATTATTTTCTTGACATTGTTCTTGACATTGCATTAATTATATTAAAATAGAGAATTAATATTTTTTTCATTTACTATAAAATTTTAAATGACCAAAATTCGTTCATATATGCATGTCTATATATATGTAACGACCCTAGATTTCTACTAACTTAAAGTCGGTACTATCATCATCATACTTTATGTAGAAATAATCATTTAAAACTTCATCATAAAACATTGTCATGGACTTGCATGTTTGAAAACGTTTTTAAAGTAACGGAACGAAATATTAAATAAAACAAATACAACATTAAAAGTAAAAGCACCCTACAATAACTTACAATCTAAGAAATTAAATACAACTATATTATGCACGTGTCATAGTCTTTACTTTTGATGTCGTCGTCAGCCGTACATGATTGTCTTGTCTTTATCTGTAATAGAAGTAACACACGGATCAAATATTTTAACAAATACTCAGTAAGTGACCCCACTATTAGGGTCAGAGAATGCAAATACATGTAACTCATGATTAGAGACTTATCGTTCAAACCATCATAGGGGTGACCTCCAATCTAAACAAAATTGGATGTGTAGTACTTCCCTACACACAACCCACACGTGCGAGCGTGAAATTTCCAAGCAGTTCGAACCCCCTGGACTCATCATAGTTGGGCTAGTTGTCCGGACGGCTGGAGGTTAGCAAACCTCCGAGTGCCATGCGAGACATGGTCGTCATCATTAACATCATAGTTTACGCATCCGTACTCACCATCATAAATGAGAAAGTAATATGATGTATATGAACACACAAATGCATGAGGTCCTTATAGTTTTCATATTTAAATCATCTTTACGACACAACCCTATTCTTTATTCACACAGCACACTAGGTAACGAAAATGCGTTGGCTTTCATACGTTCCTCATTATAAACATCAATTAGGGTTGTGTCTTGTTCTTGACTCGAGTATTACATGAAACACACTTATTCCTTTTTGTTGGTTTCTAACAGCATGAGCGTGCACTAGCTTATACCTAAGCTTAGGGGATATATATAAATTTGTCTAGTGAGTTCAGGTGCACATGCGTGAATTGTATATAGAAAAGTATTATGCATCCAACTCTGCTTGGAAAAGAAAGTATAGCCCAAGAAATATTCACTATGAACCATATTGAATGTGAACAATGGATCTTTTTAAATTCTCATCCCATGTCAACATTTTTCTAAGTAAAGGTAAGAGCTCCATGTATGGATGAAGTTATGAGCTTAGGAGTCCATGGAACCAAGAATCTATAACTATTTTTCTTTCGCATACAAGTAGACTCTATATTAGGTTAGAAAATGATGTTTTATTTTGAAATAGTGATAGGAGGTGTATTTTTTAACTATGCTATTATTATTTTTCAATGATTTTGTTTGAAATAAATTTATACGCACGTAAGTCCATGGGAAGCATTCAAAGTAAAATGTTTTAATAAAACTCACAGAGTAGTCATGACGTGCATGTAGTAATGATCTTATTTAAATGAAAAAATAAGATTGTTGTAAATCGACTAGAAAATTATCGGAATAGAAGATTGATGGTACTTACTTTTAATTGTTTGTGAATCAACTATTTGGAAATCATCACACATTGATGTTGAAGAAGGAAAGAATCGTCGTTGGTCGAGTTAGCTAGGGTAATTATTACCGGTATGCTTGTGATATTTAATGTCGAGTCTCATTTGTTATGGCTAGAAAAAAGAATGCTGCTCGCCGAAATTCATGCAACCACCCAACCTCACCCTTTTCCGATCTACTGAGAATCCTCCCTAAAACAAATTTCTCGATCAATTTTTTAGTATAAAGCAACTTAACAAGAGAAAACATCATCAAAAGATCATTGTCAACTTAGCCAAAATTTTTGTTTGATTCTTCTATGCCAAAATTTTTGTTTGATTCTTCTAAAAATCAACTTCTTACAAGATTATCTACAATTTCTTGTTTGTGGAAGAAGGTGGGAGAACCTATTGGTGGAAAAAATTATTCTTTTTCAGGTTTCAAAGAAGAAGTGATCCATTGGTCATTGGGTTGGGTTGGATCCGACCCAAGTTTCACATCTATGAATCAACCACAATTCAGTGTCAAGCCTAGGCCCGACTCGCATTTGGTCCGTCCCCAATGGCAATGAGCCTAGCCCCCACGTGACTTGAACGAACCAAGCCCAATGATTGTGTGAAGCCTACTTCAATCCTTGGCTCCATTCAGCTCGTGGTGCGCATGTGCTGCAAGATTATTTGGGCAGCATGCGTGCTGCTTGATGGCTTATGCCAATGCACGTACAACCTAGCTTTAAATCGACTTCGATCAGCCTCCATAGGCTTCAACAGGCACGGTGGCTCGTAGTCGGCTTGAGTGACATATTTTGAGCTTGATTTGCTCTATATGACTAGGTGTTTGCGGTCAATAATACTCAAGTCAAGACTCTAGGTTAAAAGTAGAACATAGGAGTTTTAGGCATTTTATTTTCAAACTTTGATGGGAGGTGTTATTTTTCTATTTTCAACTACATTATTATTATTTTTCTTTGAAATGAATTTATGCACATATATGTTCAAGGAAGGAAATGTTTAAAGTAAATCCTTTGAAATGATGTTCCATGCATAGTTATTATGACATGCATGTAGTAGTAGTCTTATTTTAAAAGAAAAAAAGTAAAGTTGTTATAATATGTCACAGATACAGATTATTTCTCCAGTATATTATGTATGGATGTATACTACCGTAATATGATACACACTCCTTTCTTTTCGTTAGTTTGCAATTGCATGAACATGTACTGGTCCATAGTGAGGGCCTAGGGGTATGTATACGAGCCACCTAGGGAGTTCATGTATAGCGAAGTACTTTACATCCAATCCTACTCGAGAAAGAAAATAGAGTTTAAGGAATACTTACAGAAAGACAGTGAGTCATGTTGCATAACATTTTTTAACTCCAACATTGAAATCACTCCTTGAACATTTTTTTTTAAAACACAATTTATATTTAACATTTTTCTAGGTCTACAAGAGTTCTATATACGGATGACGACATTAGTTGAAGAGACAATGAAACCTATTCCCAATAGATAGTTTTTCGTATTTAAGTTGTAAACTCTATGTTAGAGGGGTGCAAAATCATTTTATTTCACAACTTTTATAAGATACGTTATATTTCTTGTTTTCAACTATGTCATTATCATTTTTTATTGATTATGTTGAAATAAATTTATGAACATTTAAGTCAATGGTAATGTTTCAAATGAAATATTTTTAATGGTTTTCTACGCATAGTAGTCATGAAATGCATGTAATAGCATCATATTTTAAAAGAAACAGTATGGTCATTACATCACATCAGTTGTTATAGCGCTTCATGATGTTAAACGTGTAATATTACAATAATAATTATAATATGTATATCATTCACATTCATGCATGAGGTTGTAACTGATTTTCTATGTAACGGTTACACAAAAAAATAGTCAGTCGCGGGAAAAGACGTGAGATTTCTGATGAGGCACCGAAAATCTCGCATCCTTAACCTACCACACAACCCACGACCCATACCCGGATTACCCGGTCTTGAACCGAAATGTTGCCACCCATGAGTCAGCTCCTCCCCATGCCACGTGTCGTGCCTGTAACCAGCGACTCCTTCGGCTCAATCGGCTTGTCTCGGCTCGAATCGACTTGGTGCGACCTATCGACTGAAAACATGGTCATTCGACTCAGTTTAAGGGAATTATACCAATTTCTACCATTTCAAACATCCCGAAGCTGAATTTGACCTTATTGAAGGCGATTAAGGTGTGTTTGATGCCAAATTCTCGATTCAAATTAAATTAGAGTTGGAAATTAGAGTTATTAATGGAAGTGAGTAAATGTCCTATAGGAAATACCTCGACGAGCTTGGTATAAGATTCGAAGGACGAGCTCAAGAAATTATTTTAGGGAGAACGTCGACCAAGGTCAACCAAGTAAGTGACCTTACTATTGATATGGTTAGAAGTTTTATCTTGTACGATGACACGTGTCCCGTGGTTAGACACGTGTCATATGTTTGATATTTGTTAAATGCTATGAACTGATATGTTTGTGATATGATATGACTACGATATAATATGTTAATGATATGATACTTGTTATGATATGACGTGTGGATGAGACATATATGTTACGATGTGATAGGCTTTATGAAATGATATGTGCATGATATGATACAGTATATTGGAGAACATGTTATATGCATGATATGACATGATACTATGTATGACATGAACTACATATAGTAGGTATGTTTCTATACGTCATACAACCCCAATATATGTTTTGAAGGCTATGCTGTAAAAATGATATGTTAGGAAGGAAAATGTGAGGGGTTATTTTTACACGATTTGATAAGTGAAAAAGGTTGGAGTCTCATGTATTATTGTATGTTTCACGCATTGGGAAAGATTTCCTGTTTACGATGGGTACAGACATGTACAATATATATTTTGAAGGCTATGCTGTAAAAATGATATGTTTATCGTAATACTAAGATGATCGCTATTCCTACCGGGTGCCGACAAGAGCACAAGAGAATGCTAGCTAGACCAAGAAAGATGCTCAGGAGGTGTGCGAACCGACTAGTGGATCCATACTCGCATGCATGGGGCGTGTGTAGAATAGTAAATACACATATAATGACCCGCTTAGGATAGTCGCGTAAGAGAATACAAATTTAAATTATAGGTCCCACTCATGATTGTATGTGCATGCATCTAACCCCAATAATCCCCAATAATGGGGTCACTTACTTAGTATTTATCAAGATACTCAAGCCGTGTGCTACTTTCATTTTCCAAGGCAAGGCTCCCCTGTATGTGGTATCGCAACTTAGAAAACCATGACACATGCATAGGGTAGTTGTATTTAATTTTGTAGGCTAAAGATTAGTATAGGATATTTCTGTTTTATTTTACGTTTATTTTAATTTTTCCATTGTTTTGTATTAAAAGACATTTTATTAAACATATAAGTCCATAACAATGTTTTATAATTATGTTTCAAATTATTATTTTTGCATAAAATGATCACATTATGTATATTGTATCGACTTTAGGTTAGTAAAAATCTAGGGTCGTTACATTCTATGTGCATAACAATAAACGGTGTAGCATCACTTTTTCATACATACAACATATATCATCAATCATACATCACTTATGCAAATCAAACATAACGAACCTAGCTTTAAAACCATGCATTAGAAGTGCTACATGCTTTATAATTCAAGGTAAAAATCATAATTGGCTTGACCAAATATTCTCAAATCAACTCGAAATTAAAATGTTCCAAAAATTAGGAGGAAAGATCTGCAAACGACACGTGTTAGTGAAAATTTTTCAATAGAAAAAGGTAAAATAAAGGAGAGATTTATCCGAATCAAATAGGTAGAATAGTGTTGAGATAGGATAAAATGGATAGATTTTCTACCAATGGTGAGAGATTTGATATGTCGAATATCTAAGTTCTATGGAGATAATGATATCGACTACCTATTCTACATAGAAAAAAATGATACCAATTACCAAGAAATTTCTAAACTTATCTCTTAAGACTTTTACATACACACATTAGGTATTTAATCGCTATCAATATACTCTCAACTTAAATTTAATATTTATATTTATATTTGTAGAAGGTTTTGTTTATAGGTTTTCGTTCGTATGACTCTATAACCCGATCAGTTAGTACTACAAACCCAAATCGTAAAAGTTGAATTGAGTTAGATTTTTTTCTTTTCGGTTTGGGTTGAGTTGAATTTTCTGAAAACTAAAAAATCGGTTTGATTTGCAGGTTGACGTTTTTTTTTGTTTTGTCTTTTGTCGGGTAACCGAAAACAAGTTACAGCCAAACCTAATTCAACTAAACCTTACTCTACTTTTAAAAAGATCAAGACCGATGTTAGTGATGCATTGTAACTTATTGTAACTTATTAATGTTTAATATCTGAAATTTATAAGATTTTAGTTATTAATTGAACATGTATTATAAATAAGTTGGATTTCTTTAAATTATTAAAAAAAAAGACCCGACAACTCGATTCAACCCTAGTATTGCACGTGTCACTAATCCAACCAATCTGAAATTTTTGGTTGGTCTAAGAAAAACATTTTAATCCAATCGGTGTATTTTTTTTTTTTTTTTAACGAACATCTTCAAAGTGCATCAAAATTATTTGTGAATCCCTTAATATCAATATTGAACTTCCTAATTTTACCTAGTTTGATCCAAAAACAAAATGAAAATTACTTTATTACTAATTTTTGAAAATTTTTGATCTCGTAGTCCAAAGAGTAGGTAAGGCGTTTTTAAAAGTATGGTTGTTTCTCTCTGTCCATAAATTCTCCAATATGAATCATAACGTTGAAGGTGCACGTATTTAATTAACTTGATTATAAATATACCATTTTTAAGATAAAAAAAGATAATAATTATCATTAAAAAAAAGGAAAATTAAGTTCGAGGATTGAAATGCAAATATTATATATAGCTAATGTAACCCTAGAGAACTATATAATATATATTATATATTATGGGAATTGTTAAATTATATCTTGTCCAAGGAAAAAAAGTAGAAGAAAACAATGAACAAATGCAATGAATTTTGCATAAAAGAAAAAAAGGTAGCAGCTCAAAAGCTTCAAATCCGGTTGGTTACTTTCATATTCTTTCTATCTACTTTTTCTTTTCTTTTCATAAATTTATTCTATATATTTTATAAAATTCCTCTATATTAATATTTTTATTTTCTCAAGTTTGATAAAAATATAATTTCAATGTTCCAAATTGATGACGAAAATCAATTCAAATTCTTATGATCGTTGTAGAATTTTTGCTGGAATCGACGAGCTTGTACACCTTTTCTTGACAAGTAAGTATGACCTACTAATGCACGTTCTTTGGATCTAACTACTTTAAGAATAGTTCAATAAATAAAACATTCATTCTTCTAAAAAACAAAAGTGGATGATTATCAATTGTTCTCTCAAAAATTTATATTACGATGAAAAAATGTATCTAATGTTACCATGAGAAAATATATTAAATATATATAGTAGTGTTGAAGTAGACTTCCTCCAATATTTCATTCGATCTGAAACATTTAGGAGATTTTTAATTGTAATTTTTAGCATAGGTTAGTGTAACACCGAGTATAGAAGAGGATTAATCGAATTCTTTTTGGATTTTATTGAGGATCTGAAAGACTAAAGTTCAAGATTAGATAGAAGATAAAAACTTAGAAATTTTTAGGAACTCAAAAAAGTATAAAAGAAAATAGTTATAATTAAAAAAAAAATTAGGTCAAAGTTAATCGAGGGACAAAATAGTCATCTTGACGTCTCTTTCACAATTAGGGGCTTGCTAGTGTCCTAATCAAACCATTAAGGAGAATGAAACAAAGAATAAAGAAAGAATGGAAAAAGAAACAGCTAGCCAGCGCATGCACGTGGCTTCGCACGTGGGAGTTCAATTAATTGTGCGTGTAGGTGTGAGAGGTGAAGTTGTCGCCTACTTCGTCTCCTGTTCCAATGTTCTCCATTTTAGTTTTGCTACCAACCTTACTTTCACTTGAATCATGAACTATCGGTGAGTTTTCAAGAAATTTGGAGCTTCCTTTAACGTGGTTAACTTAGGTTAGTATGTTTCCAACAAATACTACACCTTAGGATCTTGGGCAGCAATAAGAAGTATAGACCTGTGTGCAACTAGAAAGTAGATTAGCTCAAGAAGTAAGCCTGGGGCATTTTGGAAATAAGAGATAATGTCTAAACCATCCAAATATCACTAAGAACCTAGTAAGTCTCCACGACATCTAAGAATGACAAAGGTAGTCTCCAAGCCGTTAGTTGTTGGTCCAGTGTCAACAGAGCTTTCACTTCTCTTTCCACTCTAGTACCAGTACTGTCGAGTTAGGCCTAGGTTGATAGAGTTGTGTAATTGATATTTCAGTTTAACTACTCTGCACAACAGATTCATCATGAGCGGGGACATGGGATTCTACGGATAATCTTAGTACTAGACAGCACAAGGGGGTGCTCCCCTAACCTTGAGTAACTTGTAAAGACCTGAGTTTTATTTATTTATTAAAAACATAGTTAAACATAAGTCTTTACATACATCTTAGTAATATAATAAAGTAGTGATCATATAGGTTAGTTCAAAAACACAAGATAAGAAGCAGACACAAAAAGTTAACGCAACATATAGTAAGTTAAAACGGGGTTGATCCATGGCCCTCACTCCAAAGTCCACTCCCATCCACGGTCAGCTCCTAGTTACCTGAAAAAAATGATAAACATGGAGTGAGTTAAACTCAGTAAGTAGTAGGCTCTTAATCGTGACCTTGAGATAGGGTACGACTTCTTGTTACGTTTTCAGGAACTAAACTTTAGGGAATTATCATATCATGCATCGTATTTTAGCCCTGAAAGTCTTTTTTCAAAGTAACCCTTAGTTTTCTCCCCACGAGTGCATAGGTAGTGTTGACATAATCGTGGCATCCTGGTGACAAATCGTAATGCAGGGCATCTCATTTAGGAGAGAGAAATAATAGGCCTATCATGACATCCTGCAAATGGTACATATATCAGGGCATCCCACCTAAAGAGGAATAGGGGTCTCATGGTACACCTCGTGATGGGAGATAACGATTACTTCAGGCATAGATCCTAGCAACTTGTTAAGCCTGTTATTTGCATTAGCCTAGGTGTTTTTCTTGGGTTCTTGGTGATCCTAGGTTTTATGCATAATGTCTTGGATCGAGCTTGGTACTTAAAAGTTCTTCTTAGGAATAGTCCAACAAGATCTTGTGCACGTAGAATCTTATTAGTGACCAAGGGTATATGTGGGGAATCTCTCGTTTCATGGATACCTCGTTAGTCATCCTTGGAGGTAAAGTTGTATAGATCGTAATGAACGTTTTTTTTTTCATATCTTTGTTTTGCTACCTAATGTTTTCCAATGACTCTCAAACTTCACCACCTTATACAACCTCTTGAGATAAGGATTCATACAACATTTCATAATATTTGGAGGTCGTTTAGGGCTTAAATCGTAGGTAATCTTCCTTAGGAGCATCATGTTCATTTTTTATCGTTACTCGGTTTTCCTACTTAACCTTATCTAATGACCACCAAATTTCATATATAATCTCAACATGTCATAATATGCACAACGTTAAAATTTTATAAGTAGCGGGGTTCATTTAGCGGGTTATTTTAACGTTACTTAAATTTCGAGCAATTTCACTAGTTCGGGGTCTTAACTTATGGTTCTTTGGATTTTTCTTTCATGTAACCTTAATTCATACTTGGTTTAGGGTTCATATAGAAATCCAAGTGATTCCTACAAGTATTTCTTGAGAAAAGTCCAAGGCGGCTACTTACCTTTTGTTTGGTGTTAGGGATCCTGTTTCTTGAGCTTCCCGTACTCATTTTCCTTAGAATTTTCTATAGTGGCTTCCCTAATGAGTCTCTTTTCTGGAACCATTGAGAATTTTGTGGAACCGGCCAGAAAGGGGTTTAATTTTATGAAAAACCAAAGGGGTTCAGTTTTAGGGTTGATGTGGCCGATTCAGTTGAACTAGTCACGCCATTGTCTTCTTCCTCCCGAGAGGAAGAAGACGTTGCATGGTGTTGCTTCTCCATCTAAAAATGGAGTCTGCCAGCCTATTCCAGAGCGTTTCTCCCCTCGATTCCTTCATGAAACTTAAAGATAAACTGTCAAGGAAGAGTTTGGGATAGATATCTCACCTGCTCGTGAACTACAGTGTAAGTTACAGGCGTCCAAAGTCAGGAGAAAACTCGTTTTGTCACTGGAGTAAACCCAGGAGGTTTTGTTTATGGTTACGATGATGCAGGCAATGTCAGGCCATGCCTCCTTCACCAAAGATCTTCCTTATTCTTTACTTAAACTAAAAGGATAATTCTTAAAAGCTGTCTGGGCGTGGTTGAGCCGAATTTTGAGTTCCTTCCCTTGGTCTGCAACTCAACCCAAAAGGCGACTTTTTCATCTACTCGGCAGCTCGAACTAGGTCGTATTAGCCCTCGACTCCATCAAACATGCTCCATTTAGTCCCCTCAAACTATTGGAATCATCAATTTTGGCCTTAAGCGGTAAGTAAGAATTTGAATTTCTTCCCCAAAACTTACCCGATATCGAATTTCTTCGATTACACTTGTTTCTAAGGTCGTCTCCCTTCGTGGCTTTCTTTGAAAATGATCCTTAAGTGTACAGAAATCGATTGGGATAGGATTTTTTTTTTTTTTTTTTTTTTGACGAATATGCCTATAGCCTGGGATTGGATTTTGAGATTTCCTCTAAGTTCCTTCAATGGCCGACAGAGTTGGGGGAATAGGATAGGGACACTTCGAAGCCTCATTCCTTCACCAAATCTCTAGGTAATTCTCTTTAGAACATTTACGAACAAGTTTGAAGGAGAAAGATGGACCGTAACTTACAAATTTGGAGTAATTCCAAGAACCCTGTACAAAAAATTTAACCACTCTTAACATTCGATTAAGATTTCGATTGAGCTTGTTTCTTGTTCCTATTAGTTGCCCCCATTTCATAATTTATAGATGAATGGTCCACCACCATCAAAACATTTAAAGTTATCACAATTTCATCCTTAAGTTTTCTAGATTATTCGCCAGAATTATCTACTCCGACCAGGGCTTTACCGACCTTGGTTTTGAATTCTAGATCTTTTCGAATTTTGGATCTTTCCCAATTTTGGAGGAGATCTAATAGCTGAGATTTTAGTTTCGAAGTGTTTTGTGCAGGTGATCACGACAGATGTTCTTATTTTGTTCAAAGTGGCATTTTTGTAATTATTCGTTATTTCAGGAGCATTTTGGTAGTTTGCCATTTTTATTATTTAAATACTATTTTTCTTGAAAAATCGAGAATTTTCTCAAAAACTCTCTACATCTTCTTGACCATTTTGCACTTCTTGAGCACCTTAAAAATCTTACTTAATAAAATGTTAAAAATCGGGAAGTTTGATAAAAAAAAAATTGAAAAATTCCATTTTCTCATTTTCTTTTTCCAAATTTTTCTTATTTCCTTTTTTCCAAACCTGGTACAACCCAACACCTCCTTTGGAAACCTTTAAATTCGGGTGTTACATTGGATAGGGTTTGCTAGTTAACTTCTCATGGATGATAAGTAGACTAGCATATACCATATTATCTCGACAAGAGAGAATTTTATGAGGTAGTGCCTCAACCTAGGACTCTAGCTCCACGCTGTTTAAGCAAAGCAAGGTACCTAAGTTTAAGAATAGAAAATTGATTCACCCCAAAGATGAAATCTGTACCCAAGAAGACTTGAGGCACTAGATATGAGTAGTTAAAGTACCATTCAAAACTTTGAGGTACTCCAAATACTCAAATAGTAGTAGAGACTAGATTGAAACTTCCTAGAGCCCAGAGTAAAACTCGTGAATAACTATTAGGATAAGAATGTGATGAGCGTTAGACCGTTTTTATATTTTAAGTCATTTATATTTTGTTTTGTAATTATATCCCTCTCCCCTCTCCCAATTTGTAACAAACTTGACATCACCATCTTATATTTGTATTTTTATTATGTATTTAATTATAGTGTTGTTTGTATTTCTTTCTTTTGATTTGACTAGGTTCGAGTTTATTCAAAATAAGGACCAAAGTTTGGGATGCAAATTTAAAAAACACAAAATTGACCCAAGAAGCACTCCAGACTCACGTCTTGGGACAAGCTCTTATGTAACTGCATAGTTCTCGAATACTCCCCTAAGAATGTTTGATTAATTCACCACACCTAAATGGTGTGAAAGTTATCTTATTTATAATCAAATAAATTAAAAGGATATGAAAATAGTAATAAATGGAAATAACAATAAATGAAAAGATAACTATGGTAATAAGACAAATATTAGATATTTGTCTTATAATAAAATATCAAATATAATATATATGTAAACTATAATTTATTACTAAATATCCTTAACACGCCACCGCAAGTTAAGCGTCGGATTTAAACGAACATGAAGTTTGAATCTGAAAAATTTAAAGAGGTTAAAAAACACTTTTCGTGAAGATGTCAACAACCTGGTTCAGAGGAGGCATAGAGAAACACTTTCTTAGCCATCGAAAATTGTAGAGGGATCGCCGCTCAGCGGCTATGCTGCCTTGGCTTCAGCGAGAATATGTCTAACCCATGAAGAGGGATTGTCGCTTAGCAACGATGCTGCCTTGGCTCTGGTGAGAATATGTCTAACCCTAAGAAGTAGAAGGAGAAACCTAGAGCAAGGGACAAAGACAATGTTGAAGCCGGAAGAGTCACCACATTGGGTGAATGAGCCAATTTTGGCGAGAAGGCAGCCGGAAGAGTCGCCACATTGGGTGAAGGAGCCAATTTTGGCAAGAAGGGCGGTGGCAACTTGGTTGGCGAAGAGGCCAGTGCGGCGCTCAGATTCCAAAGGTAAATCTCTGCATAAGGTCGATGGGTGTATCGAAATTTTGTATATTTCCGAAGAGAACGCTGATGAAAATCTTAAGATTATGGTTTCTATGAAGGATGAAGGATGAAGGATGAAGGATGAAGGGAAAATTGGGAAGAAAATGCAAGAGGCTATGTTTGGAAAATGTGAGGTTGTATGTACCGAGTATGACTAAGGATGATTTAGAGGTCAAAAGGGTGGAGCCAAACAGTAATCAATCGGCTCTGCATGTGGCAGCCATGACGACTGCCCCTGCGGCGTCAAAGATAACAGTGGTGGTGGAGAAGAACAGTAGAAAATTTCAAAAGCCATTGAAAATAAAGGATGCGGGTTGCTAAACCAAAATGGCTCTGATACCATAAAAATGTTTACATAATATATATGGTAAACTATAATTTATTACTAAATATCCTTAACATCCCCAAATTCGACTAGCAATCAATGAACACTTGGAAAGAAATGTAGAATAGAGTTATTATAAAAATAATGAGTAAGTAGCCTACTTGTAGGTTCTCATCGCGTTCAATTTTTAGTAAGTTACTACGTGTTTTTCTCTCGGCTATAGAAAGTTTGAGCCTAATTCAATAGGTTTTTGTGCTTTTGGAAAGTCCTTAATGTTTCAAATAGATCTCATATCCACACAAACCCACTTTTGGAGAGGCCTTAGTTTATGGTGAAGAATCTTTACCGTTGTTTTGACTTAATCACCTTGAATTGCAACTGTAGTAAATCATCGCTATCTTGAATTGAAGCACTACCTCATGAAATCTATTATGAAAAGATGACATCTACTCTGTCTGAGCATCAATATGGAAGGCTAAATAGTAGACCTTTTATAGAATAATAAGGCCTCTAAAAAGGATTTTTAATTTCTTATAGAGAAAGAATGGAAAGGTGCTCCTCTAGGAAAATAATTTAAAAGAAAATGGTTTCAAAAAAAAAAAATTGCAAATCACAAAAATGCCCCAAAAGATTTAAAGAATTATGAAATTGCCACTACTAACGAAATCTTATCTCCAGCCCTATTATTTTATTTTTTTATTTTATTTTATTTATTCATAATCTACTATATTTTGAAATCTAGTATTTGGATCTCCTTTGAAATTGGATATGATCTAGAACATTTACCGCTCATCCCATTCAATGGATGAAATTTGAAACAAAAGGTTCGACAAGGCACTTATCGGAGGACATTTTTTTAGCAAAAAATCCCAAAGGATTAAATGCCAAATCATGACAATTATCGATGTTTCAAAGGTAGTGGATCCTTCCTCTATAAATTATGGACAATAGGCAATCATTTGGAGCAAGAAACAAGCAGTATCGAGCCTTCAACCGAAAGTTATAAGCTTTTCATTTCTAGGTGTTGAGTTATTGGGTTTGGTTCAAATTCGAGAGTTAAGATCCACCATTTTCCTCTAAACTTGATCCGGCACCTTTTAAATAAGATTACCCACAAATTAGGTGAAGAAAGGAAGTGTTGAAAACATCCAAAACCTATTTACTAATTCTATCACCCATTGAAGGAGGTAGAAGAAACTTGAAAAACTCAATTTGAGGCTATAGGTAAATTCATCGTGTGAGATCCATCCCAATTAGTTTCTCCACCTCCAAGGGACATATCCATAAAAGGTCTTGAAGGGTTTTTACCCCAAGAACGTGTTTAATTGGAGAAACTCAGTATTAGGTAAGTTTTGAGAGTAAAACTTATAGTTCAAAATTAAGGTTTCTACTAGCCTTACGAAACTAAATTAAGCATATCGGAGGGGTCAAGGGCTAATTCATCTTAAATCAAGCTGCCCAAAAAGATCAAACTTTGCGTCCTAGGTTAAGTTACAAATCGAAGGTGGATAGCTGGAAATTCAGAGAGTACAAATCAACGAAATCAATCTTTTTCGATACTTCACCGTGAAATCAATCGCCTACAAATCAACGAGGTAGTCTCAAATCTTCCATAAGTTTTCTAGGTTAGCTCGATTCTTCCTTGATTCCTCTAAGCTCAGCCACTTCCACAAAGTCATTGGCGAAAAAGAATAGAAGCCTCATGTTAAGAGGAAGAAACAACTCAAGAAAATTAAATACTCGATTTTTTCTTTCTAAATTTTTTGGGATTTTAGTGAGAGCCCTAATGGCCGAATTTAAAGATGAATTAAAAGAGAAAAATATTTAGAAAAATCCCATGAGTCAAGCACAAATAGGTTTCTACCTTTCACTACTTCTTAAACTCAAACGGGAGTAAAAGCCCTTGTGGCATGTACAAATCATTTATGTGTTTGAACTTTTATGGTATTAGCTCGTAAATTTCGATTTGTTAAGTCTAAGTCACTCTATTTTGTGTCCATACTAACACTATAATTTTATAGTTACATACTTCGTAGCGACATAATTTTTCTTCGACACTAACACTCTCAATATCTATAATAACCTATAGGACATACTTCGTAGTGACATAATTTTTCTTCGACACTAACACTCTCAATATCTATAATAACCTATAGGATATTACTATCTACTATGACTCCTAGGTCATTCCCATTTGGAGTAATTTACTAGTATACTTGGGTCATTCCCATTTAGAATAATTTTGAGATGTTTGACTGAAACACCTGACTTTCCTTAATAAAATCATTTTCATGCATATGCCAGTGTTTAGTAGCCTATAGTTTTCATGACACTATAACTTCACAATACCAATACAAATCTTACTAAATTTAAATATCTTCTTAATTACCAATACATCATATAACACTCACATTTCAAGCATAGTATATCACAACATAACAAAACAAAACAATATAATTTATTATCTTTCATAAGCCACACATGACAGTGATGAAGAGTTCACTACAAGGTCATGAAAAAATTCTAAGTCTATATCATAGATTAGTCTATAGAATCTATATGCCTATAGCTTTTATTTCAACGGTAATCATCCTATTTTTCCTATTGAAATAAAGTTGGTTACTACATGCTTTACTTAATTACGAAATGCAAAAAAAAAAAAAAAAAAAAAAAAAAAAAAAAAAAAAAAAAAAAAA
>NW_019268609.1:256555-272587 GCF_002738365.1 Cucurbita moschata | reverse complement strand
AAAAAAAAAAAAAAAAAAAAAAAAAAAAAAAAAAAAAAAAAAAAAAAAAAAAAAAAACTTTTAAAACATTGTAAAACAATGCTATGGAGTTTATAGATTCATAATAAAATCGTTAAAATAATTACATTAGAAAAACATATATCGTGAAATTTAAATAAAATGAGGAGAATAAAACAATGCCTAATCTATCCCAATGACTACAAATTCTATCCCAATGACTACAAATTCAGTCCCATGGTCATCACCACGATGTCGTCATCCGTGTAGGGGTACCTTGCCTTTACCTGAAAGGTAGGAGTAACATGTGACTTGAGTATTTTAAGCAATACTCAGTAAATGACCTCACTATCGTGGTAAGAAAATGCATACACAAACAATCATGAAAGGACATATCCTTTCATAAAAACTATTTTATTTCTTAACCTTATGCTTTCCGATCTGGGCTAAAATTGGATGTGTAGTACTAATCTACACACGGCTCATGTATGCACAAATAAACCCACCAGGCAGGTGTATACGTATCCCCTGGGTTTGCCCTTCAACTAGCACACACTCACACTGTCGGAACTACGAAGGGAAAGGAGCCACATATTATTGTAAGGAGTACAATACCTGTGATGTCCCACATTGGTTGGGGAGGAGAACAAACCACCATTTATAAGGGTGTGAAACCTTCCTCTAGCAAACGCGTTTTAAAGCCTTAAGAAGAAGCCCGAAAGGGAAAGCCCAAAGAGAACAATATCTGCTAGCGGTAGATCTGGGTCGTTACAATACCATATCATAACATCATGACGAACAAAATATGGTAAGGTATGTGTTGGTACTAATTATAATGTGGAAGTATCCCAATGAAAATGACACAAAAAAATGCATGAGATCCCTATGGCTTTAAATCATATAATATGCATATCATGCATTCGTTCTTTCATAAACATTTTCATGAAATACATTCTTGTCGTATCAACCTTTCACAATTGTAAAAAATAATCATGTTATCATGGTGTGCGTGACATATCATAGCATAACATAAGCCATAATTCATCATCACGTAGTCAATGGCATGATATAACATAACAAAAGCCTTAACATGACATAATATAGTGTTAGGATCGATACCAGTCGTTAGGTTTGATACGAATTGTTAGGATCGCACAACAACGCACACACTCGATCTAGATGAACACAAAGAATGGGATAGAGAAAATTGCAAGGAGAACTCTGGCTAAAAGATTTTTTTTTTTTTTATTGATAACTTCAGGTATGTACAACAAGAGAGAGTACAGAGAATAGAAAAGTACATTTTCAAGCTCTACCCGTGATATATATATATAGTTGAGTTTACTATATATAGCTTTACCAGATTTAACATCTACTATATATAGCTATTTACTATATATAGCTTTACCCAATTTAACCCTCTACTATATATAGCTAGATATATATATGTAGTTCAGTTTACTATATATAGCTTTACCAGATTTAACCTCTACTACATATAGCTATTTACTATATATAGCTTTACCCGATTTAACCATCTACTATATATAGCTATTTACCATATATAGCTTTACCGGATATAACTTTACCAAATATAGCTTTACCGGATATAACCGTTGACCAAGCTATAAATAAGCATCCGGCTCCATAACCTAACATATAGTTCACGTCATAATAGTAATAAAATACAGCACATGGAAGGGCCACTGAGCATGTGTCATTCATACATCATTCATTCATCTAACCATGGTAATAATAGTGCCACTCACCTAAGTAGCTTAAAGCTTGAGTTGCTAATTTATCCTTAAAGTTAGTTCATCCCTTAAAATTCAAGTCAACCTATGTGTGCTCACAACATCGAGTTATAACTCATTGATCACCCTAGTCTACCTAACATCCATAGTTATACCTCTAACTTGGCTTATAATATTTTAATTTGGCCAAAAAAGTGACCATTCACATTTCAAATGCCTTTGAAAATTCAAAAATCAAACTCCAAAAAGGTAAAAATAAAAAATATATATAAAAAAAATAATGATAGGAAATAGGTCCAAAATAGAAAATTTGGGCAAAAATTCAGTTATTGGAAAGCCTCCAAGAGGTCGCCTGAGAGACATTGGAGAGTTGTCAAAAAGTCATCGGAGAGCTGCCAAAGAGCAAACGGTTGCGTCAGCACTGGCAAGGTCAGTTCAAGTGATCGAATAGGTTCGAGCAATATTGGATTTAAGTTACAGGTCGTGTAATACTCGAAGTGAGGGTAAAGTAACTCAAATAAGATTAAGCCGCTCATATAAGACCCCAAAGATTCAAAGAAAAGAATTAAGGCATTCAAGAAAGGAAAAGAGTGTTAATAAGTTATTTTAATATCTTAACAAGTTATTTTAGGAATTTAGGACATTTAGAGAAGGATCCGAAAGAAAAAAATAAGCATAAAGGATGAAAAGGTTGTTTTCCAATTCTTAAGGAACTTCACACAGCTTTTTAATTATTTATCTAGAAGTAATTTCAAAGTGAACAAGAAGGGAGAATGACTACCAGAGATGAATAATTTTAATAAAAATTTTAGAGTTTTTTTTGAGAAAAATAATATTAAAATATTAAAAATTTGTCAAACTATACCAAATTGCCCCTGAAAATACAAATAATTACAAAAATGCCCATGGTGACCAAAATCAGATCACTATAAAACCCTTCTACACAAAATTGATTGTATCTCAAAATTGGGGAGCTGGATCTCCTACAAAATTGGACACAATCTAGAAAGTTTATTCGTTTTCAATTCTCTAAAGTGGCAAGTTTTCCGAGTGGAAGATCTAGAACAATGAAGAAAGAAATTATGGTGATTCTAGACATTTCAATGGTTGTGGTTCATCCCTCTATAAATTATGAACCATGGACAACTATTAGGAGCAATAATAAAGCATAATCAAGTTTTCAATCAAGAGTTATAAACATTCCATTGTTGGGTTCCGTGTTCTCAGGTTTGCCATAAATTTGAGAGCTACAATCTATCATTTCTCTTTAAACTTGTTATTGCATCTTCTAAACAAGATTAGTCACAAGTTTTATGAAGACATCGAGTGCTAAAGGAACCTCAAACCCATTCCCCTAATATGGATCGTCATTGAAGAACTTCAAAGGAAGCTTGAAAATTCAATCCGAGCCTACAAGCAAATTCTTCGATTAGATCAATCCCATTCGATTTCTGCATCTTCAAGGAACATTTCCATAGAAGACATGGAAGGCTAACGAGTCCAAATGACTTATTAATTTTTTTAAGCAATATTCTTAAGAACATAAGGATATGTTTAAGATTTCAAGTTGATTTGAGTAAGTTTGGAACCTAAACCAAGTTATTGTCTAAAACAAATACATCAATTAACTCTTACCCAAGATCAAAGACTCTTTTAGAATTGTTTAAAGAACACCTACATTTTGAATGACTCATGCTTATTACTCTAAGTTAGGTAAAGCTTAAGAATGCATGTTACGACTTATGCTTCAAAAAACTAAGAATCTTAGAAATTTCTAGAATGAGAACCAAGAACAATACCCTACCGCTCTATTAAAATATTATCACTAGCCCAATAGGGTTAAGCCCAACCATTGTATGAGTAATTATATTTATGATTTAGGATTTTAGGAATAAAGGTAAGAAATGATTTAGGGATTTTAGGAATAAAGTTAGGAAAATGATTTAGATATTTTAGGAAAAACATTGAGAAATTTTAGGAATAGATTGACTACCATCCAGAATAAATACCTCCCCACCCTACTTAGTTCATCATCCCAAGAAGTACCAAGCAACACAAAGTAGTGGTTTCTACAAAGTGTCTTGTACTTTCTTCTCGATTGGTCTTCATAAAGTGTGCAAGTGTTTCCCATAGAGAGTTGTGTTCAACAATCTGGTATCAGAGCGAGGTTAGTGTAGTTTATCTGATCTCTTGGAATTCTTAGTATGCTCTGTGGTTGCAGCTCTGTCTGATCTTCCACATCAGAAACGATTTCTTGAGATTAGTAGTGAGTGAGTTTCTTTTGTGTGGTGAGTAGTCTGTGACTTTGCAAGTCTTGTGTCGAAAGAGCTTGTTTGGTATTACTGAGGTATAGCCAACACGATGGGTGATTTCCAAATCGTTGGAGGAATCAAGAAACTCAACAACAACAACTACAACACGTGGGCAACATGCATAGTGTCCTATTTACAAGGACATGATCTTTGGGAGATCGTTGGCGGGTGCAAAACTACGCCGCCAAAGGATGATTCTAACGCCGCCTTGCGCATATGGAGAATCAAAGCAAGCAAAGCAATGTTTGCCTTGAAGACCACAATCGGAGAAGAGATGTTAGAGCATATTTGGGATGACAAGACACCGAAAGAAGCATGGGACACGTTCATAATATTGTTCTCAAAGAAGAATGATACGAGGCTACAACTTCTGGAGAATGAGTTGTTGTCAATTTCACAACGTGACATGACGATTGCTTAGTACTTCCACAAGGTCAAATCGATCTGTCGAGAGATTACTAAACTAGACCCGAAGTCCGCCATTGTAGAATCTCGAATGAAGAGGATTATAATCCATGGATTGTGACCAGAATATAGAAGCTTTATTATTGCTGTACAAGGATGGCCCACTCAACCATCACTTGTAGAGTTCGAAAATTTGTTAGCCAGTCAAGAAGCCATGGCTAAACAAATAGGAGGCATCACATTGAAGGGTGAAGAAGAACCACTCTACACAAGTGAAAGCCTGAGCAATAATAGGCCGTCTACAAAACGCGGATACAATGGTGACAAAAGAAGAAGTCACCAAGGAACTGTACAACCAGGGAGAGCTCAGAAGAACGATAATAATAACTCTCAAGGGAAAAGATTTGAGGGCAGTTGCTACAATTGCGGGAAGAAGGGCCATATGTCCAAAGATTGTTGGTCCAAGAAAAAATCTGTCGAGAGCAATGCGGCATCCTCCAACATGGAGATGGAGGAGGAATGGGATGCAGAGGTACTGTATGCCATAGAAGAAGATGAGCAAGCACTCATGGCGATGACGGGAGACTATATCGATTATGAGAATGATTGGATCGTTGATCCAGGATGCTCAAACCACATGACTGCCGATCAAAGGAAATTGCAAGACAAGAAAGAGTACAAAGGAAGTCGATGGTACGTATAGCAAATAACTCACAGTTGTCAATTGCTCAGATCGGCAATACGACAATCATGCCTGACAATAAATCTGATGTAGTGTCAGTATTTAATGTCTATCATGTACCAGGAATAAAGAAGAATTTGTTGTCAGTATCACAACTAACAACATCAGGAAACTATATCTTGTTTGGGCCAGAAGATGTGAAAGTCTATGAAATTATTAAGATAATAGGAAAGCCGACAATAGAAGACGAAGAGTGGATTCCATTTACGTTCTATCTGCAGAGTCTGTCTATGTTGACAAGACACGGAAGAATGAGACAACAAATCTATGACATACAAGATTGGGACATGTTGGCTACCACAAGTTGAAGTTGATTATGGAAAATCCATGCTCAAAGGTCTACCTCAACTTGAAGTCAAAACAGACGTTGTGTGTGCTGGATGCCAATATGGTAAAGCTCATCAATTACCAACAAAGAGTCAAGTTTCAAAGCAAAGAAACCATTAGAGTTAATTCACTATGATTTGTTTGGTCCAGTCAAACAAGCATCGATCAGCGGAATGCGGTATATGGTGACGTTCATTGACGATTACTCAAGATATGTGTGGATTTTCTTTATGAAAGAAAAGTCTGACACGTTTTCGAAATTTCAAGAATTCAAGATGATGATCAAAGGAGAAATAGGAGAGAAGATCTGTTGTCTACGTTCAGACAATGGTGGAGAATACATGTCAAATGAGTTCGATCAATATTTACACGAGTGTGGGATACGATGTCAGTTTACATGTGCCAACACGCCACAACAAAATGGTGTAGCGTAAAGAAAGAATCGACATCTTGCAGAAATCTGTCGAAGCATGTTACATTCAAAGAATGTTCTAGGAAGATTTTGGGCTGAAGCTATGCAAACGGCTGCCCATGTGATCAACAAGCTTCCCCAGCCAAGGCTAGGGTTTGTCTCACCATTTGAGATACTATGGGACATGAAACCTACAGTTAGCTACTTCCGAGTATTTGATTGTGTTTGCTATGTATTTGTGCCTGACCATCTACGTAGCAAGTTTGACAAGAAAGCAGTCAAGTGCATATTTGTCGGATATGATAATCAAAGAAAAGGGTGGAAGTGTTGTGATCCTACAAGTGAAAAATGCTATACATCAAGAGATGTAGTTTTCGATGAAGCATCTACATGGTGGTCCTCGGAGAAGAAGGTTCTACCAGATCTAAATAACATCGAAGAAATTCTACAATAGAAGATGGGGGAGCAAATTACACACACTCAGCCAAATGTTGATGTATCTAAAGACTCAGTGACATTGATGTCGATGAGGAAGAAATGATTCAATCAAGCGAATCTGTTGAAAAGGAAACGTCACATCAACAACTTAGGCGATAAAAAAGAATCCAAAAGCCCAATCTTAAGTATGTCAATGCAGTTATTGTAGAAGACGGAGTTCATGAGCCAGAGACATATGAAGAAGCATCAAAAAACTCAGCTAGGCAGAAAGTAATGGAGGAAGAAACTATAGCCCTAGAACATAATCAAATTTGGGAACTAGTACCAAGACTAGGAGATGTCAAACCCATCTCTTGCAAGTGGGTCTACAAAATAAAGCGTCGACCGGATGGATCAATCAAGAGGTACAAGGCTCGACTTGTAGCTCGAGGATTTTCTCAACAATATGCATTAGACTATGATGAAACATTCAGTCCAGTGGCAAAGATCACTACCATACGAGTTCTGCTAGCACTCGCAGCAAGTAAAGATTAGAAACTGTGGCAGTTGGACGTGAAGAATGCTTTCTTGCACGGAGAGTTAAACAGGGAGATCTACATGAACCAACCAAAAGGATTTGAGAGTGCAACTAATCCTAATCACGTATGCAAGCTTAGAATAGCTCTTTATGGGTTGAAGCAAGCACCAAGAGCTTGGTATGGTAAGATTGCTGAATTTCTTACCCAAAGTGGTTATTCAGTTGCACATGCAGACTCAAGCTTGTTTATCAAAGAAAGAGAAGGAAAATTGGCAATTGTATTGGTGTATGTGGACGATTTGATTATCACCTGAGATGAAGAAAAAGAAATTCATCAAACAAGAGAAAATTTATCAGTACGTTTCCAAATGAAAGAGCTAAGAGAGCTTAAACACTTTTTAGGCCTAAAAGTTGATCGCACAGATGAAGGATTGTTTCTCTACCAACAAAAGTATACAAGAGATATGCTTCAGAAGTTTAACATGTTAGAATGCAAACAAGCTTCAACACCGATAGAGACAAATGTCAAGATCTGTGCACATGAAGGCAAAAGTTGAACGATGAAACGACATACCGACAACTGGTAGGAAGTCTTATCTACCTAACTTTAACTCGACCTGATATTTCTTATGCAGTTGGAGTCATGAATCGGTACATGTAAAATCCAAAGAAGCCTCATCTGGATGCGGCTCGACGGATCTTGAGATATGTCGAAGGTACAATCAACTATGGTCTTCTGTACAAAAGAAGCAAAGACTGCAAGCTAGTTGGATACTGTGATGCTGATTATGCAGGAGACCACGATACTCGAAGATCAACCACTGGGTATGTGTTCAAGTTGGGTTCGGGAACAATTTCTTGGTGTAGCAAAAGACAACCAACAGTATCGTTGTCAACTATAAAAGCAGAGTATAGAGCAGCAGCTGAGCAGCTCAGGAAAGTACGTGGTTGAAACTCTTGATGGAAGATTTACACTAGAGAATTGACTATCCAATATCACTTCATTGCGACAACCAATCTGCGATTCGCCTAGCAGAAAATCCGGTGTTTCATGCTAGAACAAAGCATGTAGAGGTACACTACCATTTCATTAGAGAGAAAGTCCTGAAGGAAGAAATCGAGATGCAACAGATCAAGACAGATGATCAAGTGGCAGACTTGTTTACAAAAGGGCTGAATACTGGCAAATATGAGAGTCTTCGCTGTCAGCTCAACATGGTGCAGCGAAGATTAATGCTGAGGGGGAGTCTTAAAATATTATCACTAGCCCAATAGGTTAAGCCCAACCATTGTATGAGTAATTATATTTATGATTTAGGATTTTAGGAATAAAGGTGAGAAATGATTTAGGGATTTTAGGAATAAAGTTTAGGAAAATAATTTAGGTATTTTAGGAAAAACATTGAGAAATTTTAGGAATAGATTGACTACCATCTAGTATAAATAACTCCTCACCCTACTTAGTTCATCATCCCAAGAAATACCAAGCAACACAAAGTTGTGGTTTCTACAAAGTGTCTTGTACTCTCTTCTCGATTGGTCTTAATAAAGTGTGCGAGTGTTTCCCATAGAGAGTTGTGTTCAACACGCTCTACATCTATAAAGAATGTTAGCTACCACTCAAGGATAATGGACCGAGATTTTCAAACTCAAAAAACTCAAGAAATTCCTAAACTTCCCACGGTACAACATGTTCATGACTTAGACTACATCGCTTGGAATGTAACAAACCTTGGATGTAGGTATTCAGACTATGCCATTTGAAACGCATGAAACCTTAGGCATATGTTTTCATATTGTATCGCAAGGAATGCATGAAGCCTTTGATGCGGGTTCAGACTACATCACTTGTACAACACAGGTTGTCAAGTTCATGCCTTGTACAGTAAATCCGAGGGGAGTGTTTGGACAAGAATAGAACAAGAACATAGAAAGTAACCAAGAATAAGACAACGATTAAGAAATAGAACATGAATCAAGATCCAAGTTTTAAAGACAAGAACTCAGAACCACAGTACTAAAGCCCTTAGACCTTAGAATTCCAAGGAACTGCCCTTAGATCTCTGATCCTAAGGATCAAGGTTATCAAAATAGATCATGATAAGAACTCACAAGTCAAGAACATATCAAAAGGGCCCAAATACTTGCAACAAGATGAGAACGAGTGTGGTACCCTAGCATTATCAAGGACACAATTAAGAGCCTACAAGTAGACTACTTATTGAGTCTTTGTACTCCATGTTTTTCAGGTAAATAAAAATCCGGTCGAGGTTAGGAGCGGACTTTGGAGCAGGTACCATAGACAAGCCTCACTCCTCAACCCTTTTATTTTAAATATTTTGTGTGTTTAACTACTTTGGCATAAACTCTATTTTGATATAATATAAATATATTGTATATTATGTTTTAAATTCTCTTTGTTTGTTTCGCGAAACATTTGGCCATCTTTTTACATCATCGAGTCAACCTAAAAGTTGAGGTCAGGTCCATGCCTTATAGGTCGCATATGGATTTGGGCTACGGGTAGCATATGGGTTTAGGTCGATAAGGCGGGTTTAGGCAGGTTCGGCTAGTAATGGGTTTTTGGTCGTGGGTGTTTGGACCTTGGACCAAGTAAAGACACGTAGACCGATCGAGGTTTTGGGCTAGGCTTGAGCAAAATTTCAAGGATAGCCGTCCGAAGCTAACTTCGGGTCGGGTCTATAGTCTACGGAGGCTCAAGATCGGAGTTTTTGTTCGGATTCCAAGCCTCATAAATGAGATTGTTTCAAAAATCAAAGTTGGTTAATTATTAGTTGATTAACAATCCAATGATACTTTATAAACTATTATATTACCTTTAACAATTCAAACACTACGAATAATAAGAGAAAGTTGAAGGAGAAATCGTTACGGATCGAAAAGAAGAAAAAGACTAATTGCGTATACGTTAAGAATACAAACTTAAAATTATTATTATTCGTTAGAAGAAAACAAAAGGTTAATGATTTATTTTTGCCTTTTTGCCTTTTTGCCCCCACATAAATTTTATTTTCCTTTCTTCTCCCAAAAGAAACAACAAATGACTAAAATTATGAACTCGAGACTTGATTAAATAAACTTTTGATGAAGAAATTTGGGGAAAAGGAGATGATGAGTCTCACTTTTTTGAAATTTGGCATCCTCAAAAGAAAATTGTGTTCTACATTCATCCTCTATTAAAAAAGAAAAGGAGAGAGAATATGAGAAACAAAACAAAAGCCAATCGTCCTATCCCCATTCCATGTCCAAATTCGTATCACATTCATATATATCCTTTCTCATATAAAATGAAGTGAATCGACTTTATAGTTTTGAAAGTATAACGGCTTAGGCCTAAGCCTATCACTCGCAGATATTATCCTATTTGGACTTTTCCTTTCGAGCTTCAACTCAAGACTTTAAAACGCGTATGTTAGGGAAAAGTTTCCACACCCTTATAAAAGATATTTCGTTTTCCTCCCCAACCAATGTGGGATATGACCGAATGACTTTTATTTGTCTATAGAATTTGAAAATGAATTCAATAGTTCCTTTTGAAAGATAAAATTATTGTAAAGAAATGACGAGAAAACTATGAGAAAAAAAAGTTTGAAAAGATAGAGCATTTGAAGCATTCCAATGAAAAGTTCATTTGCCTCAAAAATGTCATTTTCAGCAACACGTATATTCCTCCTTTGATTTATAATCGACTTAATCTAAACTCAAACAAACCAATTTTCATAGTTGTACGACCTTATTTTTCTCTATCATAATACATATATTGTTACATGCATGGCATGACGGTTAAGTGTGAAAATATTCATTTAAAATATTTTATCAACGATGTCATGACTTAAACGTTCGTTATAATTTTTTTAAAACAATATAGCATAAAATAAATAACATGAAATTTTAAATCATATAAAAAAAGGAATAAAACTATACTATGATCTAATTTAAGGGCTACAAACAACATGAATACATCTAGCTTAGCATTCATGCTCATCAAATTCTTCTTCTAATTTAGTGGCCTCAATATTATTAACTATTGTTATTAGAGTGTAAGGACCTTTACTAACATTTAACTACAAATGAATAATCAATCGATTGCAAATAAATTTTAATTCTAGCTCTCCAATATGTATAATTTGTTCTATCAAAATAAGGGGCTAGAGGTTGATTGTCCTTTCACTATTTTTAATACGTAGGTTTGTCATCAGCTCAAACAATAAAGTTTATATAAAAAATCTATAAGAGCAACCCGCTCTGATACCAATTGTTGGATCGGTGTGGCAACTCTAGAGGGAGGTAAATAGGTTTTAACGATAAAAGTATTTAAGCGTGATTATTTATCTAATTATGAAACTTTTTACAAATAAGTAAATATGATAATTACTATAACAAAATAATTCAAGTCAAAACAATAATCAACTAGAACATGCAATAAATCACCATAATAATTTTGAAATTAAATAGGAAAGAGTTAGAAAATATGACACGTAATTTTATAGTGGTTCGGTCAACTCGATCGATTCCACTCCCCAAACGTCTTTTGGAAATTTGAATAAAGAACCTTCTCGACTCTTTCCACAGATCAGAGCCAAACCGCTATGCCGCTCTTTTTACGAGTTCAAGAGCAAACTCAATCATTTCCACGACGCAGGATCAAACCGATACAAGTATTTGAATTTGATAGTAGCACACCACAACTCTCTTAAAGAGTAGATTTATAATTTGGAGCACTCACAACACAATAAAAAATCTCTCTCAAGAATAAGATAAATAAAAATAAAATTGAAAGCTCGTAGAGAACAACAATGGAGCTTTAGAAAATTGAAGATGAAGAGTCATGTAAGTTGTGTGTAGAAAATATAAGAAAGTAGATGGATTTAAATAGAGAAGAAAGTGGCAAAAGGTAGGAATTAATATTGACCATTGAAAGAGAAATGGAAGGTGGAGATTAAAAATAAATAATAAAAAAGTTTCTAAATTTATTATTATTATTTTTTAAATATAATAATAATAATATAAAAATAATAAAAACCTTTGGAGTAATAATAATATAATTAATAATAAAGAGTAATGTGAGTAACGGTTCAGTTAAAATTTTAAAATTTATTATAAATATAATAATATAATAATAATAAAAATGACATAAGTAACTACCAAAATTTTAAAATATAATAATGTAATAATGTAATATATTAATAATAACGTGAGTAACGGTTATATTCAAATTTATATTATGTATAAATAATTTTATTTAGGAATATAATAATAAGAAAAACTTCCCACTTTGTTACTCTTCCAAAATTATAAATGTCATACTTTGATTTGTCCATCATTTTGATTTAGCTGCACATCGGGTATGTTGTCTCGACTGTAATTTCTTCGTTTTAGCTCTGATTTAAGTGATTGAAAAGTCATTGAAATCGTTATTCCCGACCTTATACTGTGTACAGTTCAAAATACTGAAAATTGTTAATAATTAGAAGTATGTTTGTTATCATCAAAACATCAATCAATTAATTGATTAAAATTAATTAAAATGAGATTAATGGTCAAAAAGCCAACGATCTTCAACTTACATGACTTCATTGACTCAGCTCGACAGCTGCTCGACTCAAAAAACACATTATTTGGCTCGGGTTCCTTACATCTTTTTACCCTTTCGGAGCTGACTTTGACCTAATTAAGCCAATTGAGGTCAGTATAACATCATATTTCCAAGTTCAAGTTGATTTGGGCTAAAAATGTGAATGGTAACAAAACGAGATGGATGTTCTAATAAGAAACGACAACCGACGATACTTGGAACAACTTCGAAGGACAGAATTCAAATGTACTCGAGTTTAGGAAGAACGTCGGCTAAGGCCAACTAAGTAAGTGGTCTTACTATCGACATGGTTAGAAATTGATGTTTATATGATGATACGTGTCCCGTAGTTTTGCACGTGTCATATGCCTGATATGTGTAAAATGGTTATGAAATTATGTGATTATGACATGTTTAAGGAATTATATGACTATCATATGTTTATAAAATGATATGACTATGATGTGTTTATGAAATGATATGACTATGATATGTTTATCAAATTATATGACTATGATATGTTTATGAAATGACATGACTATGATATATTTGTGACATGATATAACTATGATATGTTATGGTAATATTATGACACTTGTTATGATGTGATGTGCTAATGATACGATATATATGATGGTGTAACACGTTTGGCAATATAATACATGTTATGACATGTTTTATGATATGATACGTGCATAATATAATACGATATGTCAAAGGATATGTTATGTGCATGATATGAAATAAGACGATGTATGATATGAATGATATGATATTCAACTCCAATACATGTCTTAAAGGCTATGTTGTAAAATGATATGATACGAAGAAAAATGGAAGGAGTTGTTTTATATGATTTAATGAATGAAAATGTTTGGATCTCGTGCATCATTGTGTGTTACATGTGCAAGAAATATTCCCTTTTACAATGGTACAGACGCGTAAGTTATGAGGCACAAAAATGATCATTATGTTTATCATAATGTTATGATAGTCACTATTCCTACCGGGTGTCTGACAATATCTACTAGATAATGTTAGCCCGACAAGAAACGGGGCTCAGAAGGTCTGCGAACCAATTGGTAGGTCCATTCTCGCATATGTGGGCCGTGCGTAGAATAGTAAATACACATTCAATTAACCATTTAGGATAGTCACATAAGGGAATACGGATTGAAAGGATAGGTCACATTCATGATTGTATGTTTTTGCATTTAACCTCAATAGTGGGATCACTTTTTTAGTATTTCTTAAAATACTCAAGGTACATTCTACTTCTATTTCAGGTAAAGACAAGGCACTTCTATATGGTTGACGACGACATTGCAAGTCGAGACCATGACATATGCATAGGATAGTTATATTGAACTTATTAGACTTTAGGTTAGAATAGGATGTTTTTACTTTTAATGTTTATTTATTTTATTTAGTATTTCGTTATGTTGTTTTAAAGATGTTTTCGAACACCTAATTATTTTATTTAGTATTTTAAAGATATTTTCGAACATGTAATTATATGATGATATGATATCATAGCATAACATATATATTCTCATTTATACAAGTAATTATGTAAGAAGTAGTACTATTGAAAGAATTAGGTAGTTATTTCTAATATGGTGAAGTACCTCCACGTAGGTTGATACGAATTTCGAGGGATAAGTCAAGCAAATCTTGAAAATAAGATAGAACGTCAGCTAAGGTCAACCAAGTAAGTGACCATACTATCAAGTCGGTCGAAAGAATTGTCTTAGGTATAATGACATGTGTCTAGTGGCTCCTGCTCGTGTCATGTGTTTGTTATGATGTGTTATGATAATATGTTATGCTATGATGATATTATGATGTTGTGATATGTTATGATGACATGAGATATATGACGATATGATATATTATGATGATATGTATGTATGAGATGTCATATTGCACTATGACATGAACATGGTTGGCAATGAAATGTATGACATGCTCCAACAAGTATGACAATGAAGATTTGTCTGATACAACCCCTAAGTAATGTCATGAATGAATGGTTAAGATGAAAAGTATAAAGACCTCATGCATACCGTATGTTCACATGAATTGAGATACTTCCCATTTTATGATGTGTATAGACACATACACTATAATGATGAGATGACCATCATGCTTTACAGGATGCACAATGGTTGTTGCACATTTGGGTATCCAGCTACGGTCAACTAGCCCGACCAGTAGATCCAGGGGATGTGCAATCCCACATGGTGGGCCCATGCTCACACGTGTGAATCGTGTGTAGGAAAGTATTACAAATTCAATTTGCTCCGACTAGAGGCCACCTAAGAGATTAGGATTTTAAATCATAGGTCACTATTCAATGATTGCATGTGTTTGCATTGCATGACTCCAATAATAGAGTCACTTATTGAGTATTTGTTAAAATACTCAAGTCATATGCTGTTTTTATATTTCAAATAACGGCAGGAACCCATGTATGATTGACGGCGACATCGCATCAAAGACCATGAAACTTGCATAGGGTAGTTGCTCTTTTATAATTTAACCTAAACAATATGACTAACATGCCCGATGATAACGTTAAACCGTTCGCACCCATTAAAAGCATATTAAAATTACCCATTCAATCTTCAAAATTATTAAACATATATCTATAGGGTAAGTTTTTTGTAAGAGAGAGAATGGCAAAAGTGTAAATATGGAAATAGCTTTATGGGATGTAACCCATAAAAGTTATGATCCATAATTACAAATTCATGTATGTTCTGGTTGGTTGAATCAAGACATAGGACAAAAAGAAGGCTACCTAGTGTTACATGGACTTCACTATGATAACCCTTTACCGCCTCAGCCGGTTTCCCCTTCCCCTCCTCTTCCCTTTATCACCAATCCATCTCTGCAGTCCTTAGCCCACCATTCCCTCTCTCTCTCTCTCTAACTCTCTCGCTCTCTCTGTTGACCGTAAAATCAAACGCTGCCCGTAATTCTTCGGTCACCGGCGGCGAAGAAAAGAAAAACCAATTATTTTATCTTGAGGGTGTTTTATTAGAGAGAAATTTGACGCCTTTACTACGATATGCACGAGGAGAATATTCAACTGGGTCACTTCAGAATTCAGCTTACGGTGGTGGTCGGCGGCGGAGGCGGCGGAGTTTGATGGTGAGGGCATTTTTTAGTTTGAGATCGGTGGCAATGTTGATTGTTGTGGCAGCGTCTCTTTTGATATTGCCTCTTGTGCTGCCACCGTTGCCGCCGCCGCCGGTGCTGCTGCTGTTTGTTCCGGTGCTGATTATGTTCTTTCTTCTGTTCTTGGCGCTGTCGCCGTCAGAGGTACCGGCGGAAGAGCACCGTGTCGGCGCCGACGGCGGCGGCGGTCACGATTCTGCTTGATTTTTTTTGTTTTTTTGTTTTTTTTTTTCTCGATCAAAAGGTATAGTTGGAGGAAGATGAAAATAGGTGTGGGATTTTGGTGTTTTTTTTTTTTTTTTTTTTTTTTTTTTTTTTTTTTTTTTTTTTTTTTTTTTTTTTTTTTTTT